>NC_057710.1:98634960-98698765 GCF_004010195.1 Chiloscyllium plagiosum | reverse complement strand
GTTAAAGTAACAACTTTATTTCTTAAAGTATAACAGAGAATAGTTAACTAACAACTATTTACAACTCCTTCTAACCCCTCTTCCAGGTCATTTATAAAAATGACAAACAGCAATGGTCCCAAAACAGATCCTTGCGGAACACCGCTAGTGACGGCACTCCAAGGTGAACCTTTGCCATCAACTACTACCCTCTGTCTTTTTCCATCCAGCCAATTCCTAATCCAAACCTCCAACTCACCCTCAATGCCATACCTCTATTTTTTGCAGTAGTTTACCATGGGGAACCTTATCAAACGCCTTACTAAAATCCATTTATACCACATCTACCGCTTTCCCCTCATCAACCTCCTTCGTCACCTTTTCAAAGAATTCAATAAGGTTTGTGAGGCACGACTTGCCCTTCACAAAACCATGCTGACTATCCTTGATCACATTATTCCTATCCAGATGTGCATAACTCCTATCCCTTACAATTCTCTCTAAGACTTTGCCCACAACAGAAGTGAGACTCACCGGCCTATAGTTACTAGGGTTATCCCTACTCCCCTTTTTGGACAAGGGGACCACATTTGCTATCCTCCAGTCTTCTGGGACTACTCCTGTAGACAAAGAGGACATAAAATTCAAGGCCAATGGCTCTGCAATCTCCTCCCTTGCCTCCCAGAGGATCCTAGGGTAAATGCCATCAGGCCCAGGGGACTTATCTATTTTCACCTTTTCCAGGATTTCCAACACCTCTTCTCTACATACCTCAAAGCCATCCATTCTACTTATTTGTGCCTCACCTCTGACCCTACTAAAACATTTAAATCCTGGAACCTGCAACAGCCAATCCTGTCCCTGTTCTACCCATGTCTCCGTAATAGCCACAACATCGAAGTCCCAGGTACCAACCCACGCTGCAAGTTCACCTACCTTATTTCGTATACTTCTTGCATTGAAGTATACACACTTCAAGCCACTTTCCTGTTTACAGGCACCCTCCTTGGAAATTGATGCCATGTTCCTAACCTCCCTACACTCCAGGCCCTGCACCCTGAAGCTACAATCTGGGTTCCCATGCCCCTGCAGAGTTAGTTTAAACTTGTGCCTGGCCAGCATGTGTACTTCCAGCTTGTTGTGTGACTGGCTTGGTTATGGAGTCCATTGGCAAAGTGTGTAATGGACAGACCATCTGTGGATAATTGATGGTCAAACAATTGTATGTTTTGTTCCTAGTGGCAGTATCAGCCTTTGGAGTGTGGGGGAGATGGGGCAATACTTTAAATTGTGTTGGATCTGTATCTTGTAGAGGAACCTCAGGATATTTATTCCCCAGGTGCTGAAAGGGAAAAAGTAATGCAACGATATAAAAAACTAATTTTCACAATTGGATTTTGGAAGCCTTTGTGCTTAGCTGACCTGTTTCATTCATTCTCCTTTGTCCTAGTTTCCTCGTTGGCTCTATTTCTCCACTTGACCATTAGTAAAAGTGTTGGTTGTGATGCTATTGTAATCATTATGCTTGACTAAGCTTTCACATACTTGGTCTTTTACTTATTGCGTATTTTGTACATGGAGCAGAATCTAAGGAATTAGAGACAGTTATGAAAACTGTATGTGAAAAAGATCTGAGAGCTCTGATATATTTCAATGATTTAATTTATGTTTATTTAAATTCTATTTGAATAGTCTACGGTATGTGATTTATTTTATTCTGAGGTGCTTGTCTTGTAGCTAGAATTAACTCTTGAGATGGTGCATGGATTCCTCTAACCAGTATCTCTGATCTACACTGGCTCCAGCCACTTCACTGTACGTCCCCACATCTTCCGTTTATCCTCACTCTGTGTGTTTTCTCTCGTCTTCCCACCCTGGCCATCCCCTCTCTTTTTAAGTCCTCAGTGGCAGAGGATTGCTAAAAATAGCTGTCCACACTTTTCAGTGCTATGGTATTGCATTGCAGTATGGCAAGGCAAAGAGGGCAGACCCTGTGAGAAACAACAACACCTTTGCCAATACAAGGACGAACCCCATGCCTTTGGTGCTATGAGGCACTTTCCTCTAACCAACTGAGCTAATCTGTGACTGACTTCTTCTCATGTAGTCTTCTGCTCTAATGGAGTATCTCCACCACTTGTATCTTGATATTGAGAGTTCTGTGCACATGTGCTATTGCATCATCCAAGCTCTGCTAATTTGCTGCACCGTCTACCTGAGGAAAGGATCAGATTGCACCATCTGCTGTGTATTGCTTTGTATCTTTATGGGGAAGGGAGTACACGTTGCAGCAGTTCGAGATGTCCTTGGGTTTTTCTGAATCATTTTGCTTGGGAATGTTCAGCTGTTACATTTGAACTGAGAAATTGGAAATGTAGACTTGAAGTTTTGGGCGGCACGGTGGCACAGTGGTTAGCACTGCTGCCTCACAGCGCCAGAGACCCGGGTTCAATTCCCGCCTCAGGCGACTGACTGTGTGGAGTTTGCACATTCTCCCCGTGTCTGCGTGGGTTTCCTCCGGGTGCTCCAGTTTCCTCCCACAGTCCAAAGATGTGCAGGTCAGGTGAATTGGCCATGCTAAATTGCCCCTAGTGTTAGGTAAGGGGTATGGGTGGGTTGCGCTTCGGCGGGTCGATGTGGACTTGTTGGGCCGAAGGACCTGTTTCCACACTGTAATGTAATCTAATCTACAGGCCTCAGAATCCACCAAGCATATGCCAATAAGAACTAATTGTCAGGAGACACCCATTGGAGCTTTAATAATATGTGAAAGGAAGTCTAGAGTCCTAGAATGTACAGCACGGAAACAGACCCTTCGGTCCAACTCTTCCATGCCAATCAGATATCCCAACCTAATTTAGTCCCACTTGCAATCATCTGGCCCATCTCCCTCCAAACCCTTCCTATTTATATACCCATCCAGATGCCTTTTAAGTGTTACAATTGTACCAGCCTCCACCACTTCCCCTGGCTGCGCATTCAATACACGCACCACACCCTGCATGAAATAATTGCCCCATGGGTCTCTTTTATACCTTTCCCCTCTTGCCCTAAACCTACGCCCTCTAGTTCTGGACTCCCCTGCCCTAGGGAAAAGACTTTGTCTATTTACCTGATCTGTGCCCCTCATGATTTTGTAAACCTCTATAAGGGCCCCCCTCAGCCTCTGACGCTCCAGGGAAAACAGCCCTAGCCTTTTCAACCTCTCACAGTAGCTCAAATCCTCCAACCCTGGCAACATGCTTGTGTCAACCTTTTCTGAACCGTTTCGCAACATCTCTTCCAATAGGAAGAGACCAGAATTGCATGCAGTATTCCAAAAGTGGCCTAACCAATGTCCTGTACAGCCGCAACATGCCTTCCCAACTCCTATATACAATGCTCTGACCAATAAAGGAAAGCATACTAAATGCCGCCTTCGCTATCCTATCTACCTGCGACTCCACTTTCTAGGAATTATGAACCTGCACTCCAAGGTCTATTGTTAAATTCAAAACAATACAATCAGCCATGGTCTCCTTAGTTGTTTGTTTTTGTGTCTTTTGCATTTTGTTCAAAAGAAAATTATGCTATGTCACCTGTTTGTTAACAAAATGTCTTTGAGAATAGAATCATATAGTATAGAAGGGGCCTTTCAGCCCATTGAATCTATCCCACCAATCAATACACTACTGCGTACACTTTCACACTTTGCAACACTAGGCCCATAGCCAAAATGTTATGTCACTTCAGGCTTCCATCCAAGTACTTTGGTAAAGGTTGTAGGTTTATCTGCCACAACTACCCTTCCAGGCAGTGTGTTCCAAATTCCCACCTCCCTCTGGGTGAAAGTTCTTAGCTTAGGTTCCCTCTAAACTTCCTGCCATTCTCTTTAAAACTGTGTCCCCTTATTCTTAACCTTTTCACCAAGGGGAGCAGCTCCTTTCTCTCCACCGTACCCATTCCCTTCATAATTTCGGGACTGAATTTTGTTTTGCTGATTTGATACTTGGTGCTGTCTGTAAAAGATGGTGGTTGTGGGGGTGGTGGCCTGGGGGTGCGGAGTCAGGTCGGGGATTGTGGGGAGGCAAGTTGAGGATTGGGCTGTGGGGGTCTACTGCCTGGAGCCTTGGTTTCACTGTAGACTTTGGGATTCATTAAATATGCTGGCTAGACCCAGGCATATCAAGTGGACCTGCTACCTTAGGCTGAGAAAATGTTGCAGCAAGATCTACCACAAAGAGTAGAAGACAGGAGCCTACAGGGAATGCTGAGAAGTTGCCAAAAGAATTTTAAAATTTAGTCAAATGTTCTGAGGTCGTTACACAGAATGTACTTGGAGACAGAATGCAGGGTGAGGTGGCTCTTGGTCTACCATGTCCTTTACTTGCTTTATGCCAATAATACAGGGCCTGTACTGTACCACTGTTCTTACGATGGTTCTTGGGTTAGTGCCAGTAGAAGCAAAAAGTGGGACATCAGACAAGAGCTAAGTTTACACTGGGAGGTGAAAAATGGAAATAGACTGGCGTGCTGGTAGAGACAGGTGTGGGATCTCGGCCTTCTTGATTTTCCACTGCAGCATTGACCATTTTGATTCACAATACTGAAGCAAAGTACAGCTTGCAGTATGCAAAGCATTGTGACCTCCATGTATTTGCATGAAGTAATTTTGTCTTTTTTTTGCATGAAATGGGAGAGGGAAGAGAATAAAAAGCAGAAAATGTTGGAGAAACTCCAGGTATGGTGACCACTGTGAAGAGAGAAACAAATTTAACAAAGTTTTGAATCCAGTGATGACTCTTCAGAACAGACGTGGAGCAGAACCAGTCCTGAAGAAAGGTCACTGGGCTAGAAGCATTAAGTCTGCTTACTGTCCACAGTGGGTACCAGATCTGCTGAGTAGATCCAGCAATTTCTGTTTTTGTTTCTGACCTTCAGCATGCACAGTTGTTAGTTTTATTTTATGGAGGAAAACCTTTTGTATTCGTAACTACTGGTGGCTAGAATTTCTAAATGGGAGTCTGTTGATCACCAGTTAACCCTGTATGCTGGTGGCTTTCTGTAAGTGATAAGATATTTTCACATTATTTTGTTAACTGACCGGATTGTATTTAATGTAGATCTGTCTCTTTTCCATTTTTGCACTGAAAATGGTCGCCATTCTTTATTCCACAGGTCGATGAAATTATGTTGACATTGAAGCAAGCATTCACTGCAGCTGCTGTCCATCAAAACATGAAGATCCAAGCTCAGCTGTGTGAGGGATGTCCAATGACATGTCTTCACAGATTGTGTGAAAAGATAGAGGGTAGTGTGTTTTTAAAAGTTTCAACATCATCTTTGGTTTTCCTGCTCACTCCCATACTGCTGCTACTATGCAATGGTACTGTCACATATCTGGAGTAGGCACATTGACCACATCCGTTAACTCAGAGTGGTACAAAGGACTTCTTGGCTCGAAGATTAAAATTGCTTCCTTACTGTTTTGTTTTTATGGTTGTGTACTTAAGTCAGGTCTCCCAGAATTGACCAAACATTGCCTGTTATGGAATGACGCCATGATGAAAGCAGTTCATTCCCACTGCAAGCTTATCAGAGTTTAGAACTGAAATGGAGGCAGTTTATAGACTGAATGAAAATATTCCAATACTAATGCAGCTAGCTGGACATCTCCCTCATGCTCCTCACAAATTGCAGCTGGTGCCCTGTGGAATGTAATTTACCAACAGCTTTAAAATGTATGAAAAATCAACTGATCTAACCAATAAACATCACTTTTTGTACTCCTACCCTTACATCCCTTTCTCTCTGATGCACACAAGGGTTGCTATTGGATGACTAGTGGAAACCAAGCCGTCATTATTATACAAGATGAAGTAAAATGCTGAAAATGTGTTGCTGGAAAAGCGCAGCAGGTCAGGCAGCATCCAAGGAACAGGAGAATCGACGTTTCGGGCATAAGCCCTTTTCCAGCAACACATTTTCAGCTCTGATCTCCAGCATCTGCAGCCCTCACTTTCTCCTTGAAGATGAAGTAAAATGCCAATATAAATGTAGCGTAATTCAAGAGTCTGAGAATTTCTCTTGGAATAAACAAGTGAAAAAATATTCCTTTTTCTTTGGATGGCACAGGCAGTACAAAGAGTATTAAATCTTTTCTAAATTGAAACTTTTAAACTGTAAATTTTCACCTGCATTTCTGAATTTCTTTCGGGATATACAATGTTGCCTATTAGCTATAGAATAAGCAAAGGTGCTGCTGTATTTGCACTTCTGTCAGCCCCAATGGACGATCAGGTTTTGCAGAAAATGAACATTATTTATCACAGGATCAAAAACTAATGTAACTAAAGATCAGTTACGCTACTTCAATATTTGTCTTAATGCACACAGTTAAAACTGAACCTTGTAGTCTTTTTGTGTCCTGGTGAAACTCAGTTCTCCAAGACTTACCAAAGAGCAGGGTTAAGAGTGGCTGCTACACCCTTTTATTTCTTCTTCCATCTGGAGTTGATAATGCATCCATCGGAGTATAGGAGTTGAACTGGGTTCAGAGTATAAAAGCACGCTGAAATAAGTTGTATAACATTTTTTTCAGAAATGAATTCGGTGCTAGAAATAAAATTACTCAATTGTGCTGTAATGATTTAAGATTTCATTTTTTAACTTTCTGATAGGCCTACCCCCCTCAAAAGCCAAGGTGGAAATTCAGAAACATTTATCAACGTTTAACAACAAAGACCAAGGATCCATCTTCGAGGGGGTTCAGGTAATCTTTATCCTACTTATTAACCATAAATGTGAAAGGTAAACTTCAGACTTTTCAGTTTTACAATTAGAATGGCCAAAAAAATGTGTATTTTGTGTCAGACTTCTAACTTTCTAAAATTTAATTTGAGATGTGAGCACTTACTGCTGATGTCCAGTTGCCCCTAAGAATGCAGATCATGTGCTGCAGGTTGACCCACTATGCTATTGGGAAGGATGTTCCAGGATTTTGAGCCATCATCATTGAAAGAGCAGTGATGTCGTTCCAAGTGAGGGTAGTGCACGACTTAGAGAGGAACTTGCAATTGATGGTGCTCCCATGCACCTTCAGTCTTTGTCCTTCTCCTTGGTGCAGGCTGAGATTTTGGAATATACAAGTGAAGGTGCCTGCGCCAATGGTGGGATGAGGAAATTGTTTATGATAGTGGATGGGGTGCTGAACAACCTGGCTGCCCATGCTTTGATGTAAAACTTTGAGTGTTGGAACTTTACTGTTCTGGGGAAGTAGAATGTGTTTAATAACATTCCTGACTTGTGCCTTGCTGGATATGACTTGAAGGCAAGAACTGACTTGCACTCTACAGATTTCCTAATCTCTGACCTGCTCTTGTAGCAATAGTATTTATGGGACTGGTCCAGTCAGTTTCAGTGATTGTAATGTCATTGAATCTCATGGGGAGGTTATTAATTCTCTCTCATTGGGGATGGTCATTGTCTGTCACTTATGTAACAAACAACATATGAGCTACACAATACCCCAAGACCTGATCTTGTTCAGTTTTTGCTGAACAAATTATTCCTAATCAACCTCTTCAGCCCTTTAAGCGCAAGAGGGATTTCTATCCGAGGTAAAACTCCTGTTCTTACTAAATGTGAACTTGGAGTGTTTCATTATCTGTGCAGGTGAGAAAGGAACTGAACACATTGCAATCATCAGTAAGCATCTACACTTTTGACCATATCTTGGAGGGAAGGTCATTGATAGGACAGCTGAAGGTGTGTGGCCTCCAATAACTACAGTCATCTTTCTTTGTACTAAGTATGGTGCCAACCAGTGGAGAACTTTCCCCCAATTCCCTCTGACTTTAGTTTAACCAGGACTTGATGCTGTGCACTTTCCAATGCTGTCAATGACAGTCATTCTTACCTCACCTCTATAATTCTTTACTTCTATCCATAAATAGGCTGAGTAAGAACCCAAACTGAGGATCAGGTTATGAATGTAGACATGCCATTTGACAGCACCCTCTATTAGTTTACAGATATGAGTATAGGCTGAGGGAGTGGTAATTGACCAATTGGATATATCCTGCTTCAGGATTACTTCTTGACATTGTCGGGTGGATGCCTATGCTATAGCTGTAATGGAACGGTTTGGACAGAAGGAGGCTTTGGAATAGGAATCATCATTCAGGACCTCGAAGAAGAATGGCCATTTCCAATATAGAGAGCCAGATATCTTCTAAAACTTACAATTGGCCCCAGTTGTTAGACCAATAAAGTTTGAAGTTGAAATGAGTGGAGTACTATTTTCACAGTGGTAACTGGCCTCTTTTAATCTTTAATCCTTGACCTGTTACCACCTATGGTATCTTGAAGGAGAGAATTTCTTTTGTCAGTCTATATTGAAAATTCTGAGACCTACCACACTATGATTTCATTTCACCCAAGTGACTATTATTTACCAAGCAGCGATATTTCCTGAACCCTGTCCACTTGTCCGTCTCATTTAGTGCCTCTGGCACTTCTCACTAAAACTCTGGAATATCTGCCATTTTGCTGAGGTTCCTGTTTTTGAAAAGCTGTTGTGGCACTGTGGTGTGCAAAAGGAAGAGGCAATGTTTTTTTCATTGTCCTTACCTTTCCATAGCACCATTAACATTGTAAACGGTGTCATGCCCTTCACAGGAGCATAATCAGGCAAAAGCTAACACCTACCCAGAGGGAAACACCAGTAAAACTGGCAAACTGGCCCAGCTCGTCTTGTATGCCACAGAAAAGAAAATGGAGCTTCAATCTGATCAGTAGATTATTTCCAAGCCTTATTATATTTTTCCTTCTGGCTTAAGCCAGTGATGATGGTATTGGGACTGCTAACTAAAATCTTTATCAAGGAACTGATTGTAATGAGGGCTGTAATGGAGGAGAAAAGTGGTGGAGAGTTTGAGGGAATTAATTGCAGTGCTCTGGCCTTAACACAGCAGGCATTGTTGAAGTGGATGAGAATGGGAGGGGGATGGTTTGGAAGAATGCAGAGTTGTAGGGCTGTAAGTAATTGCAGCGATGGAGTCCAGATCGTTGGAGTGGTGCAGTTTGAGGATAATGAGCATAGAATAAGATTTGTGGTCTGAGGTGGGGTCTGGAGTCTCCGCTTAGAGTTAAATAGGACACTAATTAATCTGGTTTACCCAGCAGCAGTAACAAAGAAGGGATCGAGTCAGTGTCAGCACAGGTCATAAGCTGTTGTGAGGCTCTGGTAATCTCATCCTCCTCCATTTTCCCCCTTCCCCTCCCCATCCCCACCACACAACACCACCACCTCTTAAATTGCAGAGACAGAGATAAGACTATACCTTGGCACCTACATTGTTTGATGTCTTTGATAATGTAGCACTAATGGTACCTTGAGGACTAGCTTTGAGCTGTCGGTTTTACAATTTCTGATAAAAATTGCAAGAACTGTGGATGCTGTAAATCAGAAACAAAAACAGAAATTGCTGGAAAAGCTGAGCAGATCTAGCAGCATCTGTGAAGAGAAATCAGAGTTAACGTTTCAGGTCCAGTGACCCTTACTCTGAACTCAGAAGTTCACTCACCATTGTCCTTAGCTTCAATAAATGATCATTAACTCTAAAGTATTGACTAAAAGTGTCCAAATACCCATGTCGTCAAATCTGTTCAGAAACTTATTTTCATATTGTCATTGCTCACTTTCTTACCCCATCATAAAATCATCATTACAAAAAAATTCTCCTTGTTCCCCTATCTCCATTACTAAAGCTGCAGGTAATGTTCTATGATTCAGTTGCAGTCATGGTGTGGGTCATAGTACTTCTGTGATTACATTGTGGACTTGATGCTTAGTTCAAATTCCCACTAGATCATTAGAATCTTTACATGGATCTGAACAAATAACAATTGCTTTTGCCCCTTTGTTTTGGAACACATTGATAAATTGCAGGTTGAGCTTGTTTGAAAATATTTAATCAATGTTGATGACTGCTCATAGAAAATGAAGCCAAAAAGTGAATTGGAAGAAAATGAGCTGGTTCTGTCAATGCTGCGACAGCTTTATGAAGGGAAACAGAAGCTGCACATCCACAATGGAGATGCTAAGCAGGTACAGAGTCCTCCTGATTGCGAGCAATAAACTCCTTTAAAACTGCTGTGTTATTAAACGTAGAGTAACAAATCCAATTGTTGTCTAATCAGTACAGAGGCTTGGTTTCAAAATCAGCACTTTGGAAAAACTACAGCAAAAATCAATGCAAAGAAAGCAAACTGTACTTATTCACTCAACGCCAGGTTATAGTTCAACAGGTTTGTTTAAAATGATAAACTTTCAGAGTGCTACTCTTTCATCAGAACTTCACCTGACGAAGGAACTGTGCTCTTAAATTTATAATTTTAAATAAACCTATTGTCAGGTGACTGCTGACTTTGTCCAACCCAGTCAAAAATCGGAACCTCCACATCATATTTTTACATAATGATCATTCTAGGATGCCTCATTTGAAGTTGTCTAAGCTTTGCACTCGTTTTGTTTGTATCCTGCTCTGTGTGAAACATTTGCATTGGATCAAAACTTTTGCTGATCTTGTATTTCTTGACAGACCTCACAAAGCTGCTCGCAGCCTTCAAATATGAATGGCCAGCAGTCTCTCTCTGGCCGCTTCAGACTAGACCACCTCAAGACCAAGGCTAAAAAATCATTGGCTGAATCTCTGGAGAATATTTTATCAATGGTGAGCATTCTGCTGTTTCTTAACTACAAGTACTTGGAGTATTTGATGGAATATGGAGAGTTCATCTCTGAAAACTCATTTTGCCTGTTAATCAGTGAAATAAAATGCTTCCAAATAAGGAAAGACTTGTTGACTAGTGTAGTTCATCTCTAAAGAATAGGTTGGTTTGGCAGCATTTTCCTCTTTATGCCAACTGCTGTTGATGTTTGCTGATATCATAGAGATTGACCTCAAGGCTTATAGCTGTTAATCAGCACCAATATTTTGCAAATGAAATGATGGACCTGGAGATGCTTAAGTCAGATAGTTATCATTGTGAATCTGCCAGTCTTCTTGTATTTTATCCATCTCCATTGCTTTCACTCTCAATTATCCTCAGTAGCTCACAACTTCCTTCAGTTTATTTTAAGGTTTTTGGTTAGAAGCAAACTAGTTTGAATAAAATAAATGCTTTTATATTAGAGAAGCAAAAATCTGGCAGTTCATTAGGAAGCTTCGAAGAAGAGAGGGATCTTGGGGTGTCTGTCAACAGATCCCTGAAGGTGACAGGACAGGTTAACAAGGTAAAAACAATGACTGCAGATGCTGGAAACCAGATTCTGGATTAGTGGTGCTGGAAGAACACAGCAGTTCTGGATGTTCTTTGGATGCTGCCTGAACTGCTGTGCTCTTCCAGCACCACTAATCTAGGACAGGTTAACAAGTTAGTTAAGAAGGCATACTGAACACTTGTCTTTATCGTTTCAGGCACAGATTACAAGAGCAGGGAGGTAACATGGGAGTTGTACAGGTCTTTGATTAGTTAACAGCTAGAATTTCAGGGCGGTACAGTGGTTAGCACTGCTGCCTCACAGCGCGTTCAATTCCCACCTCAGGCGACTGACTGTATGGAGTTTGCACATTCTCCCACAATCCAAAAATGTGCAGGTCAGGTGAATTGGCCATGCTAAATTGCTCCTTGGATGCTGCCTGAACTGCTGTGCTCTTCCAGCACCACTAATCCATGCTAAATTGCCCGTAGTATTAGGTGAAGGGATAAATGTAGGGGAATGGGTCTGAGTGGGTTGCGCTTCGGCGGGTCAGTGTGAACTTGTTGGTCCAAAGGGCCTGTTTCCACACTGTAATCTAATCTAATCTAATACTGTATGTGGTTCTGGCCACCATACTACACAAAGGAAGTGATCACACTGGAAGAAGTGCAGAAGATGTTGCCTCGGATGGAACATGTCAGCTACAAGAGAGGCTGGATGAACTTGAGTTGTCTTCTAGAGCAATGAAGGTAGATTAAAGACCTGATAGAACTGTTTAAGGTTCTGAGTGGTATGGGCAGGGTGACTGGAAAGCAGCAACTCTCCTTAATCGAAGGATCGAGAACAAGGGGCCATAATTTTAAAGTGAAAGGTTTAGAGGAGATTTGAGGAAATAATTTTCCCCTAGAGAATGGTTAGAGTCTGGAATGCTCTGTTTAGAAGGGTGGTTAAGGTGTTTAGAAGGGTGGTTAAGGTGAATAATCTCACAACCTTTTAAAAAGTACTTGGATGAACACTTGGAGTGCCATAATGTTCAAGGTTTATGGGGCTAGTGTGGGGAAAATGAGGCTAGTATACGTCATAGTTTTTTTTGGGCATACAGACTCAGTGGGCCGAAGTGCTTCTGTATTGTATGATTCCACGATTAGCTTAATAGACCTCTGACCCCAGATTGCTATTCAGTTTAAGTGGTTTATTATCACCTGCATAGAGTGTGTTAAATAACGACAGAACAGCAGGAAGAGAAAGGTCATTAACATGGTGTATGAACTACTTTGCTCCACACAGAGGCTGCCTGACTTCAGTTGTCAGATTTACTGACTTAGCCTGCAATGTTTACTTTTATTTAATGTTTCTAACATCTATCAATATTTTACTTTGACTTCTGTGCTTAATGTGCTGCCATTTCTTTCCAAGTTCTGTTCTGTTTTCTTTTCTGCTTTTGTCTCTTTAACCTTATTCATTTTATTCCACATTTCCATCAACTTCAATACTTCTATGTTGTACATGACCTAAAGCTAGTCTCTGTAGTCAATAGGCTTAAAGCTGTTCTTAATTCAGCCCACTAGACAACAGCCCTGCATCCTCAAATGCCTCATTCCTAGTATTCCAGGCTAAAATTCCAGCTTTGGGTAAAATTGGTCAGGATCAACAGATCTCTATTCAATGATCCATAATTTGGAAATGATTTGGGTTCTTCTGTACAGCACCCTTTGTGGTCAGGGAATAAATTAGTGAGGGAAAAATTAACAGTTGTAACCATAGAAAAGGACCTTTTCATTTTAATTCATTCTAATTGACATTGAATTCATCATCTCTCATACTGCAGGAGGAGCCTGATATCAAGGAAGCAATAAGGGGTTTGTGACTTTTAGCAAGAGAAGAGTTGTAAGAATTAAAAAGAGAAAGGAAGAAAGGGGCACATCTAGAGTAACAGGCCTGTTGTAACAGTCCGGTCGGCATGGATGAGTTGGACCGAAGAGTCTGTACATCTCTATGACTGTTCTCTCAGTTTTGCTGCATTTTTCCAACAACGTGGGTATTGGTCTAAAACTTAATGGTTGACTAGTGCCACCTGCAGGAATTGAATTAGTAGTTCAACACAGTTATTGACAGGAAGAAAAATAGAAATTGCTGGAAAAGCTCAGCAGGTCTGGCAGCATAGAGTCATAGAGATGTACAGCACAGAAACAGATCCTTTTGTCCAACTCATCCATGCCGACCAGATGTCCTAACCTAATCTAGTCCCATTTGTCAGCTATTTCCCTCTTAAACCCTTCCTATTCATGTACCCATCCAGGTGCCTTTTTAAATTCTGTAATTGTACTAGCCTCCACCACTTCCTCTGGCAACTCATTCCATACACGCACCACCCTCTGAGTGAAAATGTTGCCCCTTAGGTCCCTTTTATATCTTCTCCTCTCACCCTAAACCTACGTTCTCTAGTTCTGAACTCCTCTACCACAGGGAAAAGCCTTTGTCTATTTATCCTATCCATGCCCCTCATGATTTTATAAACCTCTATAAGGTCACCCCTCAGCCTCTGACACACCAGGGATAATAGCCCCAGTCTATTCACCCTTGCCCTATTGCTCAAATCCTCCAACCCTGACAACAATCCTTGTAAATCTTCTCTGAACTCTTTCAAATTTCACAACATCCTCCTGATAGGAAGGAGACCAGAATTACATGCAGTATTCCAAAAGTGGCCTAACCACTGTCCTGTACAGCCGCAACATGACCTCCCAACTCCTGTACTCAATCCTCGGACCAATAAAGGAAAGCATGCCAAACGCAGCCTTCACTATCCTATCTACCTACGACTCCACTTTCAAGGAGCTATCAATCTATACTCCAAGGTCTTTTTGTTCAGCAACACTCCCAGGACCTTACCATTAAGTGTATAAATCCTGCTCTGATTTGCTTTTTCAAAATGCAGCATCGCATTTATCTAAATTAAACTCCATCTGCCACTCCTCAGTCCATTAGCCCATCTGATCAAGATCCCATTGTACTCTGAGAAAACCTTCTTTGCTGTCCACTACACTTCCCTAACTATACCTCCTATGTTCACATCCAAATCATTTTTATAAATGACGAAAAGTATGGACCCAGCACCAATCCTTGTGGCACATCACTGGTCACAGGTCTCCAGTCTAAAAAGCAATCCTCCACCACCCTCTGTTTCTACCTTTGCACCAGTGGCTCGTTCTCCCTGTATTCTGTGAGATCTAACTTTGCTAACCAGTCTCCCATGAGGAACCTTGTTGAATGCCTTACTGAAGTCTATATAGATCACGTCTACTGCTCTGCCCTCATCAATCCTCTTTGTTACTTCTTCAAAAAACTCAATCAAGTTTGTGAGACATGATTTCCCACAGAAATTGGCCAGTGAACTGGGTGATATGTTCAAGTGACAGGCAACTGGAAGCTCAACCTTTCTTGTGGACAGGACATAGGTGTTCTGCAAAGCGGTCACCCAGTCTATGCTTCATTTCCCCAGTGTAGGGGAGACCACATTATGAGCCATGAATGCGGTAGACTCAATTGTGAAGAATACAAGCAAAGCATTGCTTCACCTGGAAAGTACATTTGGGCCTTTGGCTAGAGGAGGGAGGAGGTAAATGGGCAGGTGTTAATCCTTCTGCGATTGCAGGGAAAAGTGCCTTGGAGGGGGTAAGATGATGGTGATGGGAGTGAAGGAAGAGTGGACCAGGGTGTCCCTGAGAGAATGGTCCCTGTGGTAGGTGGACTGGGGAGGGGAGGGGAATGTGTCTGATGGTGGCATCTCAATGGAGGTGGTGGAAATTGTGGATAATGATCCTCTGGATGCTGGTGGGTCCCTATGGCTTTTGCGTGTGGGAAGAGAGGGGGTGAGGGCCAAAATGTGGGAGATGGGTCGGACCCAGTTGAGGGCCCTATCGACAACAGTGCTGGGGAATCCTCGGTTGAGGAAGAAGGTGGGCCTTTCGGAGACAGCCTTGTTGAAGTTGGCATCATCAGAACGTAGGCAATGGAGGAAGTGAGAGAATGGAATAGATTCTTCACAGGATGTGAAGGTAGGGTGCGAGGATGTACAGTCAAAGTAAATGTGGGACTTGGTTTGTTTTTGTGGAGATTGATGGTCAGGCTATCTCCAGAAATGGAAACAGAGATGTCGAGGAAGGTAGGAGTCAGAGATGGACCAGGTGACGGTGAAGGCATGGTGGAAAATGGAAGCAAAATGGATATTACTTTTCCATTTCCATACGAGAGTGGGAAGCAACACTGGCAGAAGAGTTGTGATTTGTGGCCAGAATAGAACTGGAACGAGGAATGTTCCACATATGAGGCAGCATGGTGGCTCAGTGGTTAGCACTGCTGCCTCTCAGTGCCAGGGTCCCAGATTCGATTCTAGCCTCGGGCGACTGTCTGTGTGAAGTTTGCTCATTCTCCCCGTGTCTGCGTGGGTTTCCTCCCATAGTCCAAAGATGTGCAGGTCGGGTGAATTGGCCATGCTATATTGCCCATAGTGTTAGGTGCATTAGTCAGGGTGGGTTATTCTTTGGAGGGTTGGTGTGGACTGGTTGGGCCGAAGGGCCTGTTTCCACACTGTAGGGAATCTAATCTAAATATCCCACAAAGAGACTGACATAACTGGGGTCCATGTGGGTACCCATGGCCACCCCTCTAATCTGATGAAAGTGAAAGGAATTAAGAGAGAGGACAAGGTTGGTCAGGTGGAGGAGAGTGGCGGTGGGTGTGGACAGTTCAGGCCTTTTTTCCAGGCAGAAAGGAGAGCTATGAGACCATCCTGATGGGGGATTGGTGTATAAATAGATTGCATGTCCATGGTATAGAGGAGGGGGCTGGAGCCTGCAAACTGGAATTTCTGAAACTGACATAACATGTAAGAGAGATTGTGGATGTAAGTGGGAAGGAGCTGGACCAGAGGAGAAAAAAAACTTAGCCCAACCTCCACACCCACCTGCCTTGTTATCACATGGTCTACTGTTACACACAACCCATTGTTAGCCACTAATGGTCCCTATCAGCAGCCATTCATTCTCTGAGGGTTATTGTTATCCACTCCTATGTCTGTGCAACTGTCCTCCTTCCTCTTTGGATTATATCTCCACCTATCGTTTAATTCTTACCCCCTCCCCCACCCTATCTTCTCCATAAAGACCAATCTTTTCCTAGCTACCATCAATTCTGAAGAAGGGTCATTGAATTTGCAACATTAACTCTCCTATCTCTCCACAGATGCTGCCAGACCTGCTGAGCTTTTCCAGCAATTTCTGTTTTTGTTTCTGATTTGCAGCATCTGCCGTTCTTTTGGCTTTTTACAATTATTGACCGTACTGGTAGAGAATATAAAAACTGCAGTCTGAAAACTGGACACTTTCTGCATCGATTTTAATACAGTAAGATTTAAAGCTAAAACTTAACGTGGATATTTGGCTTGGTGTTGCTTTGGCATGATGTCTCTCCAGACTAGATCTTCATGTATTGTTCTGTCCCATGCACTTTGTGATTCTTGGCCCCATCTGACGTGGCTTGACCCAAACTATCATCCAACACAGAAACCAAAATCCAGAAATATCCATCATCCAACATGGCCACTCTACAGAGGATGCTGGGTTTGAGGTACCGTACCTGTGCACATTCAGGGTGAGATGGGGAAAGTTTAAGGGAGATGTACGAGGGAAGTTTTTCATGTAGAGCATGGTAGGGGCCTGGAACGCATTGTCAGAAGAGGTTTTGGGAGCACGTGTATTGGTGACATTTAAGAGACATCTGGATGGTTACATCAATAGGCAGGGGCCGAATAAGGCAGAAGATTTTATTTTTAGTTTATTTAGGGCATAATGATTAGCACAGGCCAAAGGGCCTGTTCCTGAGCTGTACTTCTCTTTGTTCTTTGTATTCTTAATAAACTCACAACCTAATGCGGTGAGGGGGCATTCCACAATCAAGTGTTGAAAGTTTGGTAGACAGGGTTTCATTATAAATCTGACATTGATTTTGTAAAGTAGTCCTAAGATTGCAGTATTGTCTGGTAGAATTTTGTAAAATATGGATAACCTTGGCACGTAAACACTAATTTATTCAAATTGAGCGTGAAATGTGTGATTTTTAGCCTGAATTTGCTGATCATTCTGAGGAACTGCAATAATTCAGAAGCTTTTAAGTTAACGGTGATGTAAAGCCTAACAGTTGGACAGAGGTTTAACTGGTCTGAGAATCGATGGGAACCCCCTGTTGGTTCCTTGGTGGTCCAACCAAAATAAGTATCTCTCAGCACCAAGCCTTCCTTGGGACCCCATGCGTAGAAAATTGTGCCAGTGGCGAACATCATTGAGTGCCTGCCATTGAGGGATTTTCCCCTCCTGATAGGGTTTGCTGAGTACCCATAGAGAGGTACAGGAGAGATGTGCAACTCTACCTTAATCCCAGAGTTGTCTCAAGGTTCTGGTGAGCTGAGGGATAACTGGTGGAAGTTGGTTCACAAATGAAACCAATTCACACCCTGGTGAGAGCGGGCATGATTTTCATATCACCCCCATTTCTGTTTCCATCTTAATCCAGGGAGATTTTCCTGCCACAAACACACAGGTGCATTCCCCCATCTGATTGAAGGGGAAAGCTGCCATGTTCCTGCTGGGGTGGACTGGAATTTTCACCCATTGTTTGACCTCAACTGTGGATTTCCTTACTACTGCCCTTCATCCCTCTGTGATTCACTGATCAAAGGATTATTTATTCATGGAGAGCCAATCCTTTCTATTCGTTGCTAAGTTCTCCCTTTCTTCTTCAAGTTCATTATAGTCACACCCAGTTGCAGCTGCTTCCTAGAATTCATGTTTCTTGCTCCATCCCAACACTGGTAGGCATCACCCCATCAGAGTTAAACCAGGTCTATGAATTCAACTTGGAGTTGAGAATTAAGATTGCAAGGACCGCAATCTCAGTGGTGCCATCTTTTGCTGCAAGTGAAGTGATGATAAATGACATTTCCTTTCCCAGGTCCAGTTAGAAATCCAGTAGGTGGTGTGTGAGAGATCTTTCTCATTTGCTGTACTTGTGGAGGAGCTTGTAGCCACTGTTCAATGCTATTCCCTAATAGGATGACCGGGAACAGAGTCCTTACCAAAGGGGTCTAAGCTAAATGTTAAAAGCCACACAACACCAGGTTATAGTCCAACAGGTTTAATTGGAAACACTAGCTTTCGGAGCGCCGCTCCTTCATCAGGTGGTTCACCATTAAACCTGTTGGACTATAATCTGGTGTTGTGTGACTTTTGACTTTGTACACCCCAGTCCAACATCGGCATCTCCAAATCATCAGCACAATGGGTCATCATTGATTGTCACATAATCTGGCTGTTTCTTTGAAAATTATTGATTTTATGCAGTCCTAAATAACCTGATTTTCTCCAAGCTGCATATTTGACATAATCCTGTTGTAATTATTTTGCATTTTGCCTTTGTAGGGAGGGTCTAGACACAAGAGCCAAACAATCACTGAAAGTACAGTGTCAGAAAAAACAGCATTAAGCCTTTCAAGCTCTAACCTGTCCAAGGTGAGTTATCCACCATTAACCTACACAAAGCAGGGGTCCATCACTTATTGATGTACTCTCCTTGTTTAAGGTGTAACATCTTTTTTATAGTAGCTTTCCAAGCGAAATGCAGAATAGCTGAAGTTTTAAATAAAACATGTATCAAAGCCCGTAATGTAGATGGTTTAATGTCAATCTCAGAATAATCAGGCAGAATGGTGACCACAGTTAAAAGGAAATAAATCACTTTGATTACTTGTAATATAACATTTTCTTTTACGTCATGGTCCACCTATTTTGCATTCTTGACGTTGTTAAAAAGGGGAATTGAGGGTTACAGGGATACGGCAGGAGAATGGAACTGAGGATTATTAAATCAGCCGTGATCCTATTGAATGGTGGTACAGATTCGACAGGACAAAACGGCATGCTTCTGCTCTTCTGTGATCAAAAGCAGGAAATGTTTCCAACTGTCTAAAATTTTCATCTTTTGTAGGATGTCTTAACAAAAATTATACCCATGAATCTTGTAACATCACACCATGAAGCACATGGTTCAAACAGAGAGGTTGTAATCCTAGAAACCTTTTTATTCAAGAAGCTTGTAATATTTCAACATAATCCTGTTACCAGCATGAAGAACTAAATTAGATGTTAATACTGTCTTGATGTATTCCCATCAAGCTATTGGCCATCCAAATTCCCTTCCTGTTCCTTGTTAGCTGAGGTTATTGATAATTTCCTCTCTTTGGGACACTTCTCTTTAAATCTGCTGTCACCACTCCCTCATCATAAAGCTCACCCTTAAACCCTTTATCCAAGCAAATTACAATCCCATCACCAGCTTCCCTTTTTTATCTTGAGTCCGTGAACATGGTTCTGTTTTCCAAATTCTTGTTTCTTTTCCTGTAGCTCCCCATTTGAAGCTCTCCAGTCTGGAGTTTGTTCCTGCTGCAGTAATGAAATCGTCCTTTTAAAAAGTAGTCACTAACATCCTGTTATAACAGTGACAATGGTAAACTATCCCTCCTTGTCCTTTTTTGATCTGTTGGCAGCTATTGCCATGGCTGTTCACATCATCATAACTTTCCATTGGCATCCAGCTGGATGAAACCGCTCTCACCTGTTTTAAATCTTATCTGTCTAGTTGAAGCCAAAAGATTACCTGCTTCTCTTCCTGCTCCTGAATTAGTTACATCTGGAGATCCCAAGTGTCTAACTTTGGCTACTTCCTGTTTCTTATTTTCATACTGCTCCTTGCCATTCAACATTCCACATCTTCAATGAATCCCTGCTTTATCTCTGTACCACAGCAATGCCCACCTTCTCCTTTTGGTTTGCCAGGCTACTCAACCAAAATCCACTATGGGATGAGTAGAAATTTCCTCTAACCAAGCAATGGGAGCACTAGAGTTTTGCCACAAGCTCCATGATCTCACTATCTCTGCATGGCTGCTGTCAGAGACTGCACCTCCTCTCTCAGACCCTGAGAAGAGCTTCCAATCACACATTAACTCCCTCACAAAGGAACAGCTCCTTCTGTCTCTGTGATATCGTCCATCTCCAACTCTACCTTGTCGTATCAGCCTCGAGGTAACAAAGATCTCTCGAAGATCAGCCCTTTGTCTTTCACCATCACTAAATTTGGGCTCTTATGACTGCTTGCACGTGGTGCTGTTCCGCCCTCGCCACGTGGTGCTGTTCCGCCCTCGCCACGTGGTGCTGTTCCGCCCTCGCCACTTTGTTTGCTGAGTGAATGGGTCCCCAGTAAATCACCAACACAACTTAAACATTTCTCAAATTCTTCCACCAAGTGTCCTAATTGTATAATCTCCTCTAGTCCTTTCATCCACCAACATATCTGCACAGTTCACACCTCTTGCTCAGTCCCCATTTTTATTATTCCACCATTGGTGGTTATGTTCTTTGCTGCCAAAGTCATTCACTCTCAAATTCCTCCCTAAAGCCCTTTACATCGCTAATCCTTTTTCTTAATCCACATCTTGAGCCGCGATTTTAATTATCTGCACAAAGTTTCCTGATTGTGGCTTGTTGTCAAATTTTGATTAATAATACTCCTCCAAAATGCCTTGGGGTCATTTTACTTAAAGCCACAAAATAAATGCAAGTTGTTTTGGTCAGTGTATTTGTTCAGGTGGATCAGATTTTTTGAACTGGTCATTTTGGACCATCTGGTGAGCTTCTGGCTGTTAGTACTAACTTGCATTGTCAAATAATTAAGTATTGAGTGTTGCTACAGATTTGTGTATCAACAGTTTTTTTTAAAAAGAGATTTGTAGCTGCCTTTAGTGTGTTGGCGTGCCTAGATGAAAGTCACAAACTCCAAAACCCAAGTTTCTCTCTCTTGTTTCAGTTTCTTTTCCATTTATAGCAATTCTGGTCAGAGATTGTACACAACCTGTTTTAAATTCACGATATCTTGGCTTATCAAAAAATTCTTCATAAAATGTTTATTGTGCATTCCGGTGATTTGAAGCGAGTGTAGGATCTGCTTATTAACATTCGAATTACACCCAATGAATCTTATGGCCAAGTGTAAACTTTTGTTTTTAAAGGCTACTAATATGTAAATAATGCAGACCTCCATTTTAATAGCTAGGGTCTCTCTTTGTAAATAATTTGAAGGTGATGGTTGACCTTGAGTTGCAATTAAATACTGTTGCCGAAAACTTAAAATAATGATCCTTTGTGATATTGTCCCTGGAAAGTGGTGAAGAAGTGGCTTTTCATCAGTGTTTTTGTTCTTACGTACTGGTATGGAAACCTGAAACTTTGGGAGTTAATGAAGCTGTATTAAATTGTAGTGGTGTATAGGATGTGAGGGGAAATAATAGTGTCTCGCAGAATAATTCTCAGGACAGCATGCACATGAAGTAAGGGAATTAAGTACAAGGTAAAGTGGGTGCAAATTTTTTTCTGAGGCTGTCATCATCTTAGAGAAAGTTTGGAATGTTCACGGGATTTGGATCTTGCTGCTTTTAGCCCTACGGTGCTGCAGGGGTGACTGTGTGTTACAACAATATAAAAACATGAAGTACGTAAAATGAATATTGTTATGTTGATGTTGGCTTAGAGCTGTGAACAAACACCAAACAATATAAGCATCCATTGTTTGAGAGGGGACATTGGCTGACGGAAAATAGAAGTTTAAAACAGACACACCACACAAACAGAAATATTACGGTGTAATTCCCTGAGTAGGAGTTGGCTGGGTCTGGGTCTGTGTCTATCACAGTGAGTAATGGTGGTTAATTTAAAGTGATGAAGTAAAGGTACAGGAATGTCGAGAACAATTGTTAGATCAGTATGTTTAAATGTGTTTGGCTTGCCTTATTTGGGCAAATTCTGCAGGTTACTGTCAAGCCACTGTGCTCCAATTTTCAGCTCTAGCCTGACAGCCTACCCCAGTTTAAACCAGCAGCTGTTAGTGAAAAATGAGAAATTATAGTTTATTTCTTTTGTTAAAGTATTAAGAGTTGTGGCAGAGAATACCTTTCTGTGGCTTTGAAGTACTTGACCTCTGAAATACCATTATAAGGGGTAAATGTAGGGGAATGGGTCGGGGTGGGTGGGTGCGCTTTGGCAGGTCGGTGTGGACTTGTTGGGCCGAAGGGCCTGTTTCCACACTGTAAGAATCTAATCTAATCTAATTAGCAAACTGTGATCATTGAAAGGAGCAAGTATTCCCCAACTTTGCAGTAGTGTTGTATCTCCCTTTTCCAGTAACACATGAGATCTGATGGTTGAGGAGTGCACAGTGCCCCAGTCAGCAATTCTCCTAGCTGGAGACTTGCATAGTTTAAAAGCAGTGATGAGGGGCTCTGAAAAAGTAATCAAAATTATTTGGAAAAGAAAAGCCTTTAAATGTCTTTCATATATTGAAAAAGGAGTGTGCCAAAGACATAAATGATAGCCCTTATTTTAATTGAAATTAATCACTGTTGTGTCCACACAGAGTACTTATTTGGATGAAAGTGATGACCAGGCATGTCCCATTAGTCCTGTGAAGTCTCATGGTTCCACGGGAGATTTGTTGCAAGACCTAGATAACAGCACTGAATCAGCTGAGCCAGTATTTAGACGGCGGGCCCATACCTTCAGTTACATGCCTTCCAGTGTTGAACAGCCGAAACAGATGCTGGATGAGACCCCGATCTTTCCCAAGCCGAAACTGATGAGATATCACTCAGTGAGCACAGACACACCACACAAACAAAAGTAAGATTTGGGTTACTTTCTGGACAGCATCCATATCTTTCTAAACTTTTCATGTGAGACCTTCACTTTTATGGAAGTGACAGTTTCTAACTGAAAGAACTATTACTGTTGTATTCCTTTAAATTGTTTGTTATTCTGTAAAGAATAAGATCATAAAATATAGGAGCAGAATTGCAAATGTGACTAGATTAATTTAAGATATCTGGTTGGCATGGACGAGTTGGACCAAAGGGTCTGTTTCCATGCTGTACATCTCTATGACTCTGAGTCTCCTCCGGCATTCGGTCATGGCTGATATGTCTTTCATCCCCTTTCTCCTGTCTTCTCCCCTGAATTATTTAATCCTATTGCTGATCAAAAACCTATCTATCTCTGTCTTCAATATACTCAATGACTTGGCTTCCACATTCTTCTGCAAAAATGAGTTGCACAGAGTCACCACTCTCTGACGAAAGACATTCCTACTCATCTCAGTTCTAAAGAGTTGTCCTTTCATTCTGAGGCTGGGCACTAGGGTCCTAGTCTCTTACTCATGGGATAATCTTCTCCTCATTCACTCTAACCAGACACCTCAATATTCTCAGGTTTCAATCAGATCCCCCTCATCCTTCTAAACTCCATCGAGTACCGACTCAGACTTCTCAACTGTTCCTCATATGATAAGCCCTTCTTCCCTGGAATCATTCTTGTAAAACTTCTCTGGACCCTCCCAATGCCGGTACATCCTCCCTTAGATACAGAGCCCAAAGCTGCTCACAATATTCCAAATGTGTCTGACCAGAGCCTCAGCAGTACATCTCTACTCTTGTATTCTAGGCCTCTTGAGAAATGAATGCTAACCTTACATTTGTTGTCTTAACTGCCAACTGAAACTGCAGGTTAACCTTCAGAGAATCCTGAACTAGAACTGCTAAGTGCTTATATGCTTCAGATTTCCAAAGCCTTTCCCCATATGCCTCTATTCCTCCGATCAAAGTGCATAACCTCACACCTTCCCACATTGTGTTCTATCTGTCATTTCTTTGCCCACTCTTCTAGCCTGTCCAAGTCCTCCTTCATCCTCCCTGCTACCTCAACATTGCCTGTCCCTCCACCTATCTTTGTGTCATCTGCAAACTTTGCAATAATGTCCACAGTTTCTTCATCCAGATTGTTAATGTATAACATGAATTGTTGTGATCCTAGCATGGGCTCCTCCTGAAATCTACTACCCACTGGCTGCCATTCTGAAAAGGACCCCTTTATCCCATTTCTGTGCCTTCTGCCAGTTAGCCAGTCCTCCATCCATGACAGTATCTTGCCACTAACACCAGCCTGCTGTGAGGCACCTTGTCAAAGGCCTTTTGGAAATCCAAATAGATGGGAGTACTCTCTATAATGTACCAATTTTACAATATTTTCAAGCTGACTAAACAAAATCTTGAAGTCTATGGCATTGTAATTCTGTTCCCATTGTAAGGTTCCCTGCCTCGATTGGAACTTTCAGTGAAGCTCATTGGAGTGAGCTATCCACTTTCTGGACTTCTGTAGGACTGCCTCCAGTGCTGAGCTGTATGAGGGGCATATCACTGGATTCATTAGTGGTTCCAGTAAAAGCTGTGAACCATCAGTAAACAAGGTCAAGATAAATGTGCTTCTCTTTCCAAGTTCTGAGCTGCAGTTATTTATTCTCAACCATTCATATTGTTGTGCCAAACTGTCTGCTAATAGCATTAGGAATAATTAGCCAACCCATGAATGAAGTGCTGTGTGACATTAGCTTTGGCAGCTGATCATTTATCATCTTTCTTTGCTAAGTACTTAGTAAATAACTAAATCTCTCTTCAGTTAATTGTTGTCACATTTACCAAGATACAGTGAGAAGTGTTGTTTTGCGTGCTATATCGGCAGATTATACCGTGCAGAATACAGTGTTACAACCACAGAGAAGGTGCAGAGAGACAGATTAACATTTGAGGTCCATTCAGAAGTCTGATAACGGCGGGGAAGAAGCTATTCTTGAACCTATTTGCAGATTTATTCAAACTTACATATCTTCTGCCTGACAGAAGAGAGTATAACCGGAATGGGGAGAACAATTGCCATACCATTCTGTGATGCATCCAGATAGAATGTTTTCTATGATGCATCTACAGAAATTGGTAGGAGTCCTTGGGGACATGCTGCATTTCCTTAGCCTCCTGAGGAAGTAGAGGCATTGATGTGTTTTCTTGACCATCACGTCAACATGGATGGATTAGGACAGATTGTTGGTGATTATCACTCCCAGGAACTTGGTGCACTTGACCATCTCAACCTCAGCACCATTGATACAGTCAAGGACGTGCCCTCCACTCCACTTCTTGAAGTCAACAACTAACTCCTTCATTTTGCTGATGTTGATGGAGATACTGTTGTCTTTACACCATGCCACTAATCAGACAATCTCTTTCTTGTACTCTGTTTTGTCATTGTTTGACCTCTGACCTACAATGGTGGTGTCATCAGCAAAATTCTAAATGGAGTCAGGGTGGAATTTGACCACACAGTGTATAAGAGTACAATAAGGGGCTGAGTATGCAGCCTTGTAGGCACTGAAGTTCAAGATTGTGGTGGAGGAGCTGTTATCACCTATTCTTGCTGATTGTGGTCTGTGGGTCTGATTTCTTCCCTGAAGGGTATTCGTGAACCAGGTGGGTTTTTCCAACAATTGGTCATGGGTTCATGTCATCATTTAGACAGTTAATCCAAATTGTGCCATGATGGGATTTGAACCCGAGTCCCCAGAAAGTTACTTGGATGTCTGGCTTGACAATCCAGTGATAATATCATGAGGCCATCACCTCCCCTTTATATCGTACCAGCTCCTCATCGCCCTGACCTCCTTGCTGTTTCAAAAATCTGCCTACTTCCTCTTTTAAATACTTTCAGAAATCTAGCTTCTATTTGCCACCTTGGGAGAGAAGCAATTCCTTCACGGCTCCGTTTCAAATGAGCAACCTTTATTCAGTAGCTAGGAGCAGAATCTGATGGGGCTCTGAAAGATATGGGCTGTGGCCAGATTTGTGACAGAATCACATGAGTCTGGTAAGGCTTATCTTACTATCAGGAGCATCCCACTCCATTTATAATGTACAAATGGCTTTCTGAGCCTGTCTCTAGGCAGTGCTAAGTTACCGATTAAAGGGGGTTAGTGCTTGTTAAATGACTTACCAACAGCCAACTCACCTTATAACATTCCACTTCCTATCTTACCAAACGTATGAATCAAACTAAAAATTGAGAATTCTTAACCTGAAAATCAGAACAGGGACCTGGCGAAATCAACCTGCCATTGCCTCCAAAGAACTATCATTTTGGACACTAGGCATCAAAATCTCAAGGGGCTCTCCCTAGCCACCCATCTATGGAGATCGGCATCCTCTTAAAAAAAAAAAAATCTCAAAACACCCCCATGGCACATTTCTGATCCCCTTATAGGATACTTCTGCAATTGAATACTACACCTCTGCCTGCATCAGCAGCTACCATTGTAAAACCACAGCAATGACACTGTATGGTTAGAGGCTCGTTGACTGGACCAAGCTGCATCTCCATACTCTTCATCATTTTCATAGCGACCCCACAGCCTACACCTTTCTGGGTGCTCACAACATCCCTCGGAGGCAGTACCTCACCTTGCTTTTGTGTGCTTTGACTCTTGGACAGAGATATCAGGCTCATATTACTCCTGCTTGCCGTGTCATTCAGTGTAGACCCAAAGGAAAGAAACTTATCAGGATTGCCAGCCATCCTCAAGCAAGTCGAGGAGAATGGCCTTTGCTCAGGAGGAGTTGATAAAAGCATGGCATTGGAAAAGGCACAGCAGGTTAGGCAGCATCTGAGGAGCAAAAGAGTTGATGTTTCGGGCATAACCCTTCATCAGGACCAGCCCTGATGAAGGGTTATGGCCAAAACGTTGACCCTTTCGCTTCTCAGATGCTGCCTGACCTGCTGTGCCATTTCCAGTGCTACACTTTGACTCTCCAGCATCTGCAGTTCTCATTCTCTCCTTTGCTCAAGAGGCACAGTAAACCTTAGTGTGAGGTTGGCACAGTAGGAGGGAGAGAGAAATTGTGAGGTGGTATAGAGACAATGGTAGCACTAATGTGTTGGGGAAGGTCATTAGCCTTGACCCTCCATTGTTACGCATTCCTCAAGATGTTTGAGACTGCTCTAACCAGACCATGATGCTCTGGAAGATGAAAATGTTCCCACCTCTGGAGCACCACATCCAACAGGACTTCCATATCCCAGGCTGCAAAGCAAGGGACCACTCTTCCTCATCTGTTGTGACCGGGGCAAACGTCAGGAAACGTGCAGGGCTGCTCCAGATTGCAAGTCCTTTTCCACGTGCACGATGGTCTTTTAAAGATGGTACAAGCACAAAGGATGCCAGTTAATACCAAGATAACCTGGTAGTGGCAATTTGTTCTGCAAATGGCAGACTGGAACTGGAAATGAGGGATTAATGAGGCAAGCTTGGGAAGATACAGTGAGAAACTCGCTCGGCCTTGTAATGACAAATCCTTAAAAATACAGGAAGCATCTCACAAGTAACCCAAAAAGATGTAAGATTCAGCCTGATGCCATCCAGTTTGGGATGTAGATTTTACTGTCAAGTGTACTCGAGTACAGGAATGCAGTGAAAAATGTACAAAGTCACCACTCTCCGGCGCCATCACACTATACAAAAAACAGGATTTAAAACACAATCTGAAATAAAAGAAACAGCTGAAAGAAAAGGAAACACCCAGCTTAACTCTCATTCCTCTAGAATGTAATAAATAAAGGCCTCACCTGTTCAGCTGTTCTTGATAAGCCAAGCCCTTCATCCCAGGAATCCACCTCATGAAGTTTTGTTGAACCGCCTCCAATGCTGAGGCATCCTTTCTTAAATATGGGGACACAAACTGTGCACAGTAATCAATAGCACCCTGTAAGATTTTAACAAAACTTACTGTTCTCAAATTCCCTTCTAATAAAGGACAAAATTTCATTTGATGCCTTTGGGTTCTCGCATGGGGTGAGGTGATGGAAAAAGACCGTGTAGTCGAATTGGAATGTAGCTAGAATCCTTGGCACAATGGCTTATATTAAATGGAGCAAGAGGGTAGTAGTTGTGGTGGAGTGTCTTGCTGAAACTGGCTGCAATTATAGAGTTCGAAATATTGAGCAGTGATAAGAAAAAAATTTCCAAGTTAACGTTTTATGCAGTGCATCTGAAAATCTACCTTAAAATAGGTTTTTGTGTCAGTGGAATGTTGAAAATCACAGTAGTCTCTGGTTTCTGTACCTTTAGTCACCGTGAAAGGCTCTATTTCAGAGCAGAAGAGGGAGCTTCTCCCTGTGAGCAGGTGTCTCTGGCCTGGGTTTGTGACTGAAGTGAGGGGTTTGGGACATGGTGGCCTGTGGAAATAGGATTACTGTAGGTGGTCAAAGCTTGAACAGAGTTATTTTTGTGGGTTAGCTCCAGTTTTAGCATAATTCATCTTTTCATAGTCGCTGCAGCTTTTCCATTTGCAAACGCTCTTGTTTTCTCATTTCACTTCCTGCCTTAGAGACTTGCTGATGCAGGAGGGCCCCGAGACCTGGCTGGGAAATTGCCTGGGCATTACCCTGTATAAACTGCAGCCTTCCAGAAATGTGCCTTGAGTCTGACATATGGCAAGTGGGTTTAAGAGGAAGACAGAATTTTACTAGTCAAATCCATCCACCATTTATCAAACCCAGTCGCATAGCCTCAGGGCTCTGCCTGGAGATGGCAACTGTTAAGCAATAACAGCAGCTAAATTTCCTGGCAAGACCATTTGTGTAGCCTCCATTGTAACAGCAAGAAACTCTTGTACATTTTCAACTAGCATAGGATGTTCCTTATTACCATGTCCGTCTACTTTAAATTCCTATTTTAAGAATATTTCCAAACCGCACTGATTCGATTGCACCTGCATTCCTGCCTGTTGAACATGTTAAAAAAAATGTGATGTTCTATTTTCTGACTTTGGCCACTTGTCTTTGTCTCTTCTGTTTGTTGGACATGTAGCCCGAACATATCAAGTGGTAATGCTCACGGCAAATCACCACAGTCCAGGTTGCACAGGTCTGTAGATCACCTGCGGTCTTCTATTTCCACTCCAAATTTTTTTAAGTATTTGAAGACTAGCTCCGGTGGAAGGGATGGTGGGCTGATATTGAAAAGAAGGTGAGACTGTCTGCAGGCATGGAGGCATGACTGAGCAATGTTTTGCCTGCTGTGTCACAGTGTGTGTGGTTGTGAGCTGTTGTGCCAGCTCCATTGAATGATGATATGTGCCACTTAATTACTGCAGGAACCAAACAATCAGATGGCACGCTTGTAGAGCAGTAACTGAGTAAACATTAAACACTCACTCATAGCACCGGCTGTGACGTTGTTGAATAAAAGCAGGTGGTTTTGTTTTTAACCATATTAGCATAAACACAAAACTGCCACAGAATATTGTTTATATATTTTAGATATTGCAAACAGTTTTCTGCAACTGCATATTTTTCCATCATGTGTTAGACCCTTTCACTTTCTGTATTTGCTATCCCAATTGCCAGATAAGGTGAGGGTGAAGTATTAACACATGTAATAACTTGCTAAATCTGTGGGGGCAAGGAAGAATCGTATCTGTTAATAGTGCATTTTAGCCCATTGTGGATGACTGTAATAGTCCTGTACAGGCTAGTACCAGTGTGATAAGAGCATGAACACAGAAGTTAGGTCCAGGTTTTCTCTTGCATTCGAGGTTTGAATCCAGCCCAGGTTGGTAGGGTGAAATGCTCTCTCCTGCCTTGGAGATGTCCTTGTTTATTTCATCAAATTTCAGGAAAATTTGGATAGTCTCAATCCATTGCATGCTCATCCTGTAAGCAGAAAGTCAGAACACAAAGCAACTTGACACTGCTCATCAGAAGCTGATACAAATGATACTTTCAGTCAGAAAGTTTAATTGGTATTCTCGAGGTTAAAGTTGAGACACACAAGGCCGTAAGAAACAGGAACAGGAGTAGGTCATTCCAGCCTGAAAATCTGCTGTGCTATCCAATAGGATCACTGTTAAGACAGAGTAGGGAGAATCTTGTTATAACTGACCTGAGATTGCTTGATACCAGCACTGGGTGCTCTTGTGTAATATGTTTTCCTTGAAGGGACAAAGGATAGGTTCTATATTTTTAGGAAGTAGCACAAAAGAAACTGTTGCACCAATTCTGTCCACCTGAGTGATACTCCATGTTGGAATTCTGTCCATCTGAGTGATACTCCATGTTGGAATTCTGTCCACCTGAGTGATACTCCATGTTGCCTCATAATAACATGACTCTGATTGAGGGCTTGGCAAAGCGGGGATTAAATCGGTGTCTTTCGATTCTCCTTTTTTTTCTTCTTGCTATTGTCCCTTCACACCAGCTGTTGAAATCCTGTGCACTGAAATGATGAGATGGTGTGTTTTTCCAGATGTTTGTTTTTGGTCATATTTCCGTTAATAATGAGCCCCTTTTTAATTTTCAGTGAGCAGGATGGATAAAATTTGATTCAATTTCCAAATAACTTGAGTTTTAAGTTATTTAAAAATTTAATAGGAAAATGTGATCCACATATTCAACCAGTTGAAAGACGTTTCTTTATTTCAAGCTTTTGGAAGCGTGACGGCAAAATATCAGTTTTAGTGGATTTTGTAATCATCATTGAAATTTCGGGAGCAATTCAGTGAAGTATTATTGTCAGTTTTGAACTGAAATAAACAGAGGCTAGCAGCATCGTGGCAATACTACTTGCACATCTGCAGAAATAAGGTGTGGTAACCTTTGGACATGTTATGGTTGTTTGAAGTGTGTGTGAACAATAAAAACATATCATATATCTGATAGGGTTTACTTCTCCTCCCTCACAACCCCATAACGTTAGCCTCAATTGCAAAGAATATCTTTCCATGATCAGTATCTATGGCATATTTCAGAAGATTAGATCTTAAAAACATCAAACTACTTTGTGGACAACTGTTCTCTGTCTTCAGCATTTATCTAATTTATTGACATTGAAGTTCCTACAGTTTAGACGACTACAAATTTTAATCTCTTCTATTTTAGTATTCATTATTGATTGCTTGTCTCATTCCAACTTCTCCTCATTAGGGTCTGGAATAAGTAATGTAAAATAAAGTTCCCGCTATGCTTTGTGTTTGACTATTTGCATGTTTCTTATTGCCAATGACCTTTACTTGCATGAACCTGCACTTTGGTATGTGTTTCCAAACATCCCTTGCAAAAAAAAAAACCTTGTTTTGTACTAGGCTTTAAGAAATAGCCAACTTTCTAAATTCCTAGAGAATGGAGTACATTTTGATTAACCTCTGTGTAGGTTATTTTGGTCTGTCACAAAAATGAAATTAATCTGTGCATCTTGAATCCTTTAAAAGATGCTCGAGCGCAATGTAACTGGTTTTCAATAAAGAGCAGATTCTAAAATTAAGTGGAGACCAGGTGAAAAAAAATGATATTGCTATAATGAATAAAGCCTAATGGGCATCTGCTGCTGTCCCACTTACAAAATTACGAGGAATTTCCCAATTATAACTCTGACTATAATGCTAGTTATGAGATCCATGATGATGATGATTTTTTTTCATTTGCATAAGGCCAGAAATTCCAGCAAAGGTGGGCCAGAGGTTACTAAGTTCCTTCTTTTGGTCTTTTCTTCCTAGCAGTAGATTGAAGATAGACCTATGTCTCTCTTTGTAAAAGAGCAACATTGAATTTTTCTTTGAATATGATCCTCACTTCCAAATCGTAATTCCTCAGTAGATCCTAGCTCTACCTCATCACTATCAGTGGCTAAGGAGACATATGTGGACTGACGCTACCCAGGACATGAAAGCACCCAACATTTCCATCTATGGAGTTGGAACCTGCCTCCAACAGGTCATCAATAGGCATTCCTAGCAACTAGGCAAAAGTGAGAACTGCAGATGCTGGAGGTTGGAGTCTAGTGTGGGGTGCTGGAAAAGCACAGCAGGTCAGGCAGCATCCAAGGAACAGGAAAATCGATATTTAGGGCAAAAGCCCTTCATCAGGAACTCCTAGCAACTGCCATGGAATGTAAAGGCCCAACTGCTTGCTTTAACAACATACAGACAACCCCTGATTACTAATTGATTGAATCGTATTTTTTTGGGGGTCATCTTCCCAGCCTTTTATCCCCTTGCACCAGTAACATAAATGACATTTGCCAAAGTTCTGCCCAGTGTCTAGTCAAACTGATGGCTTGTAAGTGTGCAACAACCTTCAGTACTAGTAATTTATTTCTTGTGAGGAATGCTTGGCTTTTGTTCAACAACTCCCAGTAGCTATCAGCAGATGATGCTGTTTAACCAGTGTCCATCTACGGGCAGCTTGTCTTGAAGTATACTTAGTGCTAAATTAGGATAGGTATTTGGCTGCAGATGGGAATTCGGTGAGGTTGGAGAAATACTTTGAAATTTTGGTAGGAATAGATTTTGTTATCCAAAACTGAGAAATACACTTTTGTTTTTGGACAGTAGAATTCAAGAATTCATGCAGCCGTGATTCTCTTGTGGAATTTTGAGCAAGTAAAAATTGTTAACCAGTTAACTTGAGCTTCAGTTATACTTTTTTACCTGCAAGATATTTTCTGCCTAATTTTGCTAAGGGATGTCTCTGTAAATTTTCTGATGCTGAATCCTTTTGAAGACTGCAGAAGCTGCTCTCCAGTAAATTGTGTTTTAGTAAACCTTTTTGTTTCCTAAACTGTATCAGTGCTTCTCATCTTAGCGGCCTACGAGCAAGGCTTCCATCTTCAACTTCTGCTCCAAACTTTCTAAAATTTCTGGTTCCTGTAGCTCTCAACCACAGCACCAAAAGGTAGGAATCGTGTATCAATAGCTTTCTTCACTTCAATGGTATAATTTTTAACTGAATAGACTGCAGTTTATAAACTTTGTTTCTAAGGTACTATGTTAATCTGTCATTTTATGGGTCTGTAGTTAATAATTAAGTTATTTTTCATTCTTGGGTTATAAAGTCGTCTTGACCGCTTGCAGTTAGTGTGGGACGAGTCACTGAGAAGGTAGAGGGTGGGAGCATCAGATTTCTTTCCCAAATGATTAACATGAACAAATTGAGGTTTTATAACAATCCAACAGAATTTTCAGTTCTATTGAGTGTGGTTTTCTCTTTCCGTTATTTAATGCTCTCTGGATTATGAGTCCAGACGTCTGGATTACTGTTGCAGTAATTTAAGTAACGTGCCACGAAATCCATTGCTGGACTGTGTCTTTCCACAAACTTTAATCAACACTGGATTGTTCAAATTCCCTAGATTGGGTTGTACAAAGACAGTGGTTTTAAATGATAATAAACACAAAAAATGTTGAAGAAACTCAAGGAGGTCTGACATCATCTGTGGATGGCGAAACAGAGTTAATGTTTTGAGTTCAATATGACTCCTCTTCAGAATATAGAAGTTATTCTTAACTAAATAGTATCCATTTCTAGAGTCCTAGCTTCATACAGTACAGGCACAGACTCTTTGGTTCAATTCATCCATATTGACCAAATCTCTCAAAATAGGCTAGTCCCACTTGACTATGTTTGACCCGTATCCCTCTAACCTTTCCTATTCATGTACTGTCCAAGTTTCCAGATGACACTAAAATTGGTGGTGTAATTGACAGTGAAGAAGGTTTTCTAAGATTACAAAAGGACACTTGATCAATTGGGCCAAAGGGCTGAGGAGTGGAAGATGAGTTTAATTTGGATAAATGCAAGGTATTGCATTTTGGGTAAAACAAACAAGGGCAGGACTTATCTAGTTAATGTTGGGGCACTGGGGAATGTTGGCGAACAGAGAAATCTAGGAGTTGGGTATATAGTTCTTTGGAAGTTGTATCACAGTGGTTAAGAAGGCCTTTAGAACACTTGCTTTCCTTGCTCAGACCATTGAAGTTCGGAATTTGGGCATCATGTTGAGGTTGTATAGGATCTTGGTGAGGCCACTGCTATACCCTTTGACTCCCTTTTAGACCTAGGATCTATCTAATTCACCCTCAAAAATAGTCAATGACCCAGTCTCCACTGCTGTCTTTGGAGGAGAATTCCATAGAGTAATAACTGTTTGAAAGAAAAAATAAGTCCTCATCTCTGTTTGAAGTTGGGGATCCCTTCCTTTTACACAGGGCTCGTGAACTATAGATCTCAAACATGGGAAGCATCTTTTCAATATCTTTCTTGTTAAGACCCCTCAGCATCATGTATGTCTCAATAAGATCACCCTCATGCTTCAAAACTCTGTTTAGGCCAAATCTGTCCAGACTTTCATTGTAAGATAGCTTCATTTCAGGAATCTGATGAGTGAACTATCTCTGCCTTGTTAATGCAACTATATCTTAAATAAGAAGACTCAAACTATATGCACAGTACTCCAGAAGTGATCTCATTACTGCCTGGTAAAACTGTGTCAGAAGTTCTCCACTTTTATATTCCCTTTGTAATAAATAGCAACATTCTATTTGCCTTCCTAGTTACTCGTCGTACCTGCGTACGACATTTTGTGATTCATATTCACTGGGGCTGACTTGCTTCCACTCCGGTTCAGTGGTTGTTGGGCCTAATGTGTGACCTGCAGCTTCTGCCACATGTGAAGCACGTGGTGCTGGGAGGTTGAAATAGTTGAGTTGTTAGGGGCTTTGTGTGCTACTGTGAAGGTACCACTGATCGGATTTCTCCAGTCCTTTCAGGTGGCATCTGTATGTTTTCTAAATCTTCAAAGCATGGAGGAATATCAGGGATCACTAAACTGTGATTTCAGATTCCGGTTTCAGAACATGGCCTTAAATACTCTGTTCCTCAGTCAGCTGAAGGTTGAAGTGGCGCCTAGAAGTTAGTGATGAATTTCTTTGTGACTGCTTTCATCAAAGAGAGACACCCAAGGCATGGTAAATAGCTCACATTTTCTTAGATGTTACCACTGATTTTAATCAACAGAGGAAAGTGCTGCAGAATATAACATCAAAGAGGTACCCACTAATCCAGAGGATGAGAATCTACATCCACCATGATCCACCAGAATCTGAATTCATTTTTTGAAATATTTCTGGAAAATAAAAGCCAACAGTCCCATACCAATATGGTTAACCTTTAACTGCCGCCTGAAGTGGCTCAAATATTCAGAGTTATAGCGGCTAGGGGTGGATGCTAAATTCCAGCATCTGCAGCAACACCCATATCCTGGCAGTTCAGAAGAAAGGTCCTTGGACCGGAAATGTTAACTTTGCTTTCTCTCCACAGATTATGACTAGACCTGCTGAGTTCCTGCAGTAATTTCTCCTTTAGTGTGTTTCACATCTCCAGGGTCCACAGTTCTTTGTTTTGTTATCCTGACCATGATGTTTTCTTTAAATCAGCCAAGAACATTTGAAAGTTTGTACAATACTGACCCCAAATTTATTTGCTGGATGAATGTAATTTGGATTCATTAACATCTTGGCCATCTCCAGTATCACAGATTCCAATCTTCAGCCAATTTGATTCACTTCATATGATATCAAAAAAAACTGTTAAAGGGATTAGATACTGCAAAGGCAATGGGCTCTGACAACATTCCAGCAATAGTACTGAAGACTTGAGCTCCAGAACTTGCAGCTCACTTAGCCAAGATATCCCAGTGCAGTTACAGCACCAGCATCTATCCGACATTGTGGAAAATTGCCCAGTTATGTCTTGTGCACAAAGTATAGGAGAAATCCACTGGGCTCTGCCAGGGTTATTCAGCTCCTGACCTCATTTCATCCTTGGTTCAAACATGGACAAAAGGCTGAATTCCAGAGACGAGGTGAGAGTGACAGCCATATTCAAGGCTGCACTTGACTGAGTGTGGCATCAAGAAGCCCTGGAAGCAATGGAATTAATGGGTATTGGGGACAAACTCTGGAGTTAAATCTGGCACATAGGCAGATGGTAGTGGTTGTTAGAGGTCAGTCATCTCAGTTCCAAGACATCTCTGCAGGAGTTCTCCAAGATAGTTTCCTAGGCCTACCCATCTTCAGGTGCTTTATCAATGACCTTCCCTCCATCTTAAGGTCAAAAGTGGGAGTGTTTGTTGATGTTTGCACAATGTTCAGCACCATTCACAACTCCTCAGATAATGAAGCAGTCCATGTCCAAGTACAGCAAGATCTGCATAATAGACAAGCAAGGGACAAGTGCCATTTGCCCCCACCAATGACCATCGCCAATAAGAGATGATCGATCGACTGCCCCTTTTGGTATTCAATGATGTTACCATCACTAAGTCTCCCACTATCAACATCTTTTGGGTTACCATTGATTAGGAACTCAACTGGACTCATCATATAAATATGGTGGCTACAAAAGCAGGTCATAGCCTAGGAATACTGCTGTGCATAACTCCTCTACTAATTCTCCAAAGCCTATCCACCATTTACAAGGCACAAGTCAGGAGTGTGATGGAATACTCCCCACTTGCCTGGATAAGTGCTGCCCTGACAACACAAGAAGCTTGACACCATCCACCACAAAGCAGCCACTTGATTGGCACCACACCCACCGCATCCACTCCCTCCACTACTGATGCTCAGTAGAGAGCAGTGTGTACCACCTACAAGATGCATTGCAGAAGTTCGGGGTGACACACTGGCTCACTGTTTGGCACTGCTGCTTCACAGCACCAGGGACCCAGGTTCAATTCCAGCCTCGGGCGACTGTCTTTGTGGAGTTTGTACATTCTCCCCATGTCTCTCTGGGTTTCCTCCGGGTGCTCGGGTTTCCTACCTCAGTCTAAAGATGTGCAGATTAGGTAGATTGGCTAAATGCTAAATTGCCCATAGTGTCCAGGGGTGTGTGGGTTAGTCATGGGAAATGCAGGGATACAGGAATAGTGTCGTGGGGGTTGAGTCTGGGTGGGATGCTCTTTGGAGAATCAATGTGGATTTGTTGAGCTGAATAGCCTGTTCCCATGCTGTAGGGATTCAATTTGATTCTATTCTATTCTAACTTCATCAAAAATTCTTACTCAGTGCCATACATCCACTTCCATCTAGAAGGGCAAGGGCAGCAGATATATAGGAACGCCACCACTACAAGTTCCCCTCCAAGCCCCTCGCCATTCTGACTTGGAAATATATTGCCATTCCTTCACTGTGGCTGGGTCAGAATCCTGGCTTTTCCTCCCTAACAGCATTGTGGGTCAACCCACAGCACATGGACTTCAATGGTTCCAGAGGTCAGGTCGTCGCCATCTTCTCAGGGGCAAATAGAGACAAGGCAATAAATGTTGGCCTAGCTAGTGATGCCCACATCTCAAAGGGAATTTTAAAAACTCTTAAAAACCTAATCTTGAGCCACAATTTCATAATCAATGTGTTTCTGTTATTTACTGAAGTTTTATTTGAGCATGTTATAGAAAATAGTAGCAGGAGTAGACCATTCAGCCAGTTGAGTCTGCTGCACCATTCAGTGTGACCATGGCTGATCATCTAACTCAGAAACCTGTTCCTGTTTTGTCCCCATACTGTCTAGTCTCTTTAGCCATAACAGCTGTACATAACTCTTTGAAAACATTCCATGTTTTGGTCTGAACTGCTTTCTGCAGCAGGAAATTCCACAAGTTCACCACTCCTTGAGTTTAAAAAATTCACCAACTTGTAACTACGCTCTTGTAGCTGTCAGCATCATTTCCCTTTCCTTCCTGATTGTGTTTAATATGTCTTGCTCGCGAGTGCTCTCATGAATTTTACAGGATGGTTATATACAGTGAAATATTGGCTATTCCAAATGCTCTCCTTTGCTTTCAGGAGTGATTGACCACTTGTTTTGTGGGTAGAGGTGTTGATAGAGTTAAAATCCCAGATAATCAGAGTCTGAATTTTTTTCAATAACTGTACCATTATTTAGGGAGATAAAACAAACAGCCATTTTATCGCAAATATAGTAAAGCCCCTTGGTCTACTGCCAGCCTGACTGTAAACCGTATTCCTTTGACTACTTCAATTTGGAATACCAGTGAAGAGGAATTAGGAATAGCATCTTAGTCATGTGTTCTGCTATGGTTTTGGTTTTGGTATCATGTGCTTGATTTCTGAGTGTGTTGAGGTTAACTCCTGAAGTATTAATGCCAGACAAAGCTTAGTTGACTTTTGTTGTGAATCAGATTAACTGCACTAATGTTCCATTGTACAGTATCCCATTGTCAATATTGGAATTCACTCCCCCTGCTCTTTTTCAAATGTGATTTAAAAATAAATTCAAACTCCACCTCCAACCTGTCCCCTCCAAACATGCCTGTGACCTCAATCCAACTCCTGTTTCAGGAAAAGATTTACAGACATTGGGAATGTGGATAATGCAAACATAAAGTTAATTTCCATCATGTAAATTTGTAAAGAAATTAAAGTTTTCACCTTGTGTAAAGTTCCCAAAAGCCAGGATATGATAGAGAATAAAGGGTTAAATTAGTTACCTGATCATGGTTTTAAATTGCTGAATACTGTAGGAATTGTTATGATTACTGCCTCCACACCATAAGGCATGGAAGGTAATTTTGGTTTTCAATGAAAAACATATTCCTGGGGATTTAAAAAACGTTATGCAATGATTTTAAATAGATTAGATTATATTTAACTGATACCATTTGAAATTTGATATGCCCAGATGTACATTTCTGGTTCTGTACCTGGGTGGAATTTCCGGTGCTTTATTGCTGATAAACTTTCTCAATTTTGAGTGGAAGGATAGTCATCTTTGTGGGAGAAAGTGAGGGCTGGAGATCAGAGTCGAGAGTGTGGTGCTGGAACAACACAGCAGGTCAGGCAGCATAACCTGCTGTGCTTTTCTAACACCACACTCTTGACTAATCACGTTTTGTCTTTTAAAGCATTTAAAAGGCTTCGGGATGGGTATATGAATAGGAAGGGTTTAGAGGGAAATGGGCCAAGTGCTGACAAATGGTACTAAGTTAGGTTATGATATCTGGTTGGCAAGATGGACTAAAGGAGAAAGTGAGGTCTGCAGATGCTGGAGATCAGAGCTGAAAATGTGTTCTGGAACAGCGCAGCAGGTCAGGCAGCATCCAGGGAACAGGAGAATCGACGTTTCGGGCATAAGCCCTTCTTCAGGATGGACTAAAGGGTCTGTTTCCATGCTGTACATCTCTCTGACTCTATGACTAAGCCTAATTGTTAAAACATCAGCATTTATGTTTTATTGATTCTGAAGGAGCCTGAACTAATGTCTATATATGCTGGTTGTTACTTCAAGGTGTTAACAATGCTACGCTAACTCTCAGGCCATAAAGCTCCCTAATGCGGTCATCCGATTCCACAAAATGATAACAGATGGATAAAGCACTGGTTAATCTTTAATTTTGTTTCTCTATTCACCTATGCTGAGACTGTTCTAATACTTAATATTAAAATACATGTTTATTTTTATTTGATATATGCTCATTAGAAGGCTCAGCTATTGAAGTAAAAACAATTATTCACTCGCTTTAATATGCAACTAACAAACATTTCTGATTTGGGTTAATTCTTCATTTGAAGAAAATGAACTGAGAAATTATTAACTTTGAATGTTACAGAGTGGTTTAATGGATCATGGTTGCCTTTCTGGGTGTTTACTTCCTACAGTGACTATGAATCCAGTCCGAGCCCATGCAGAGGGAGTAATGGTCATGGGAATCTGATGCGCAGCCGTCGGCAATCCTGGCGACAGCAGATTTTCCTTCGTGTAGCTTCACCACAGAAAGGATGTGAATCCCCATGCCGACATGAAGGTAAGACAGGAGGTCAATACTTTAACAGTACAGCAAACCATTTTGGAATTTAAAGTTAGTTTACAGGTGTCTGTTGCATTTTTACAGGATGAAATATTTTAAATGTATTGTCAACTAGGCAATGGAGCAAAAATAAAAATGGCTATACATGCAATTGAAAAATTTTGAAAACTTAATTAGTATTTCTGATTGAATTGTGCCTTTGTCCAGTCTAAAGTGACTTCCTTTTTTTTTCTTGAGGGTTACTTTTATGTTTTTGGGGATCCTTTTTTCATTCTTATAAATTCCTTTGTTAGGTCTGTATGTTTTCTGCATTTAATATTTTTAAGAATTCCTTCTTTGGATGGATTAACTAATACAAAGACTATGTAATTAAATCTGTTTAACTTTGGAATATGCTGAAACACTCTTTCATGCCTTCAGTACCCCTACACTTGTCAAATTTCTGGCTACTCTCTCATATTGGATCCTCCTTAATCTTGAGATTATTCACCACCCTATAACTTGTAGCAAGAGCCATTCCCCTATGATTCCTCTCCTCACTGCTCCATGTTAATTCCCAATTGATCAACATTTTGATTTATAAAATTCTCACCCACGTTTCCAAATCCCTCCATGGCGTCTTTCCTCCCTATCACCACAATCTCCTTTGCCTCTACAACAATGCAAGATATGTAATTCCTGTGGGCCACCAATGTAATCATATTATGAAGATGTGTAATCTGAAATATTAACTTATAATATTGGCTGGACATATATTTATAGATATTTCTTGAGTTTTTTTTGGAAAGAAAGGACACTAGTTACAACAGCACTGCATTAACGTATTGCATTAACACAGAATATAAGCTGCTTGATGCGAGTCACTGAGTCTATGATCCTTTCAGAGACAGGTCTCCTACTTAGTTTGTGTGTGTAAAATACATAAGTTTCAGCCATAGACATAAGAGACAATCCACTGCAAAAACAATGGTTTTTTGCCCTATCTCTTTCTCTAAAACCCCTTTTATCAAAGGGTGTTGAAAAACTATTAGAAACCCTCATCATCAAAATTGAGGGGTTCCTAAAAGTGAAAACCAAATCTACACCACTATGTCCAGAAAGAGAAAATTCAACTAGCCATAACAGATCCAGGAATAAACTCCAGTGTCAATAGTTTGTGTTGAAAATAATTGTGGCTGCAGACTAGCATTTGGACAATCTGCTTTGGACTGTTACTTTCTCTTAATAAACTTTGTAACCTTAATTATTTACTTTTGGTAACAATCACTTGTTTCTTTATTCACCTATGCTGAGACTGTTCTAATACTTAGTATTAGAATGCATGTTTATTTTTATTTGATATATGCTTAATAGAAGGCTCATTGGTGACTGTGCCTTTTAATTATCTAAGCTCCAAGGTATTCCCTCGCTGCATCTTTGCACCTCTCTGCTTCTATTTTCTCCTTTAAGAAACTGATTAAAATCTATCAATTTGAATAAGCTGTGGTCATTTGAACTACTATCTGCTTAAATCTGGTGATGGCCTCTGTTTTATTACGCTGTTGTGAATAGTGAGGTAGCCCTTGCCTTCTGCTACTTACCTTTTAGCTATGTTAAGAAGATCTACAAGTCCAACCTTTAAGTTATCAAGAGAACAGCAGCCTGTGATGTAATTTGAATTTAATAAATAAGAAAATAATCACCCCCTCCCCGTGTGGTGTAATGTTTTGTCCTTGGTATTTTTTTTCTCTTTAGATATGCTCCATTAAAATTTGGGGATTTATTTTAAAAGTGGGTCACTTTGATTCAGTGATTACTAGACTGATGCTAGCCACATTGAGCATGATGAACCTGTGGAATTCACTACCACAGAGGGCTGTCAAGGTTGGTCATTAAGTATATTCAGAGCTGAGATAGACTTTTAATTGGTCAGGGAATAGAGTGTTATGGGGAAAATGGAGGAAAGTGGAGTTGAGGGCCATCAGATTAACCATGATCTAATTGAATGGAGGAGCAGACTCCTTCCAGTCCAATATCTTATGGTCATAGGAGTGAGCACTTCAGGCTCTTCACCTTTCCCACTGTTTTCTATGTTTCCCTGTTTCCCATCCCCAACGATTTTCACTTTTTAAAAAAAAAGTCCAAAAGAACTGTGGGTGCTGTAAATCAGAAGCAAAAACAAAAATTGATGGAGAAGCTCAGCAGATCTGGCAGCATCTGTGGGGAGAAATCCGAGTTAACATTTCAGGTTGAGTGACCCTTCCTCAGAGCCTGTTCCAGTCCTAATGCAGCATTAACACCTCAGAAAATAAAATGTCTATTTGCCTTTGAAATGCTGAAACTGAAACCTGAACTTCCGTAGCACCTTGTAGTACAGTAACATATTTCAAGAGACTTCACATGACCTTGATCAAACAATATTTAACACTGAGTCACATGGGATTTGTGGCCAATCACCAAACATTTGATCAAAAGGCATGTTTTCTACAATACCTTAAATCTTAGAGCCTCAGCAACTGAAGACCCCAAGATGAAGCCATTAAAATGGTAAGTGGAGGAGAGGCCACACTTTAAGTGCAGGTACAACAGAAGGTTGGTGAGGCTGGAAGAGATTAAAGACATAGAGAGGGATGACACCATAGAGATAATTGAAAACAAGGGTGAGAATTTAAAAATCTCTGACCTAGGGTGTACAGAGGATGAAAGTTTGATGGACTTTATTTTTTCAGCATTTTCTCCTTATTTCTATTTTGACAATTTTGAATAAATATTCTAGGGAAGGAGCAGGTGCTAATTAATGTCGGATGGGTATGAGTTAAAGCCAGGTGTTTAAATGACTACACAATAATGGGATAAAGGAATGGCAATAAATTCAGCCTCATCCCTGTAAGTGAGCCAGTTGTTCCACATGTTATTTCCCTAGTAACCACTTGGTGGCAGTAGTGTTTTCCCTATTGGTTCAAGTCAGTACACCTGCTTCATTTTCACCTCCTGAGAGGTGAATTATTGAATGAAAGACCTTGTCGCTGGGACATTTATTTTCTGTGCTGTGTATTTGTCTGATTTTCTTGTTAAACCAAACCTTCAGTTGTAACTGTCAGATACCCCAGCAGATGGAAACCTTCAGTTGTAACTGTCAGATACCCCAGCAGATGGGCGGCATGGTGGCACAGTGATTAGCACTGCTGCCTCACAGCGCCGGAGACCCGGGTTCAATTCCCGCCTCAAGCGACTGACTGTGTGGAGTTTGCACGTTCTCCCCGTGTCTGCGTGGGTTTGCTCCGGTTTCCTCCCACAGTCTAAAGATGTGCAGGTCAGGTGAATTGGCCTTGCTAAATTGCCCGTAGTGTTAAGTAAGGGGTAAATGTAGGGGTATGGGTGGGTTGCGCTTCGGCGGGTCGGTGTGGACTTGTTGGGCCAAAGGGCCTGTTTCCACACTGTAATGTAATCTAAAAAAAAATCTAATCAAATGTAGTTTTCAGAACTTGCGTTTCCACTGTTGGGGTGTGGGGGGGGTGTGGTGTGGTTGGAGGGCGCGGTGCATATTTGGGAAATTTACAACTGAACTTCACCCCTTTAGGCAACTGTTTTGACTTGAACTACTTACTTGACGATCTTCATCTCTTACTTGGTTAATCACTGCTTTTAGTTTGGGCAAATCAAATGGAAGGATGAATTGGAGCAGTGTTTTTCTTCACACGTTGATTCTGTTCCCCTCCTATAATCTTTTTTTCTAAAATGTATAGTGTGCGAATGGCTGCAAAGGTTACAGCTTTAACGTGTTAGTGTTGTTCACACTGCAGGCAGTAAGCAAACCAGCATGTGTGAGAATCACCCATCTCATTTCAAAAGGTAAGTTTCCTGCTCAGTCACAAGGGTTAGCAAAAGTGTGAACTAGGATGTAGCAATGTGGGACTAGAAATGTTATTTTTAGAGAGAGAATGTGAATGACCCTATTAGCGTTGAAATCAGGAGCTGGGCCTTAATGTTTTTCCTTCCTTCGCCTCCACCTCCTTTCAGCTCCTAGACATTTATTCAGAGTTGGCGAAAGTGGGTACTGCAGATGCTGGAGATCAGAGTCAAGATTAGAGCAGTGCTGGAAATGCACAACAGGTCAGGCAGCATCCGAGGAGCAGGAAAAATCGACGTTTCGGGCAAAAGCCCTTCATCAGGAAACCTGGATTCCCGATGAAGGGCCTTTGCCCGAAAAGTCAATTTTCCTGCTCCTCCGACGCTGCCTGACCTGCTGTGCATTTCCAGCACTGCTCTAATCTTTATTTATTCAGAGTTGTCCTTTTGTCTTAGACAAGCCAAAGAGCCTCAGTCTGCCCCTCTCCGATCTGCCTGCTCACTGTTACTGGCTGCTGAGCAGTCAACCTTTAGTCAGCAGGAGTGCTCTTGTTTCAGAGTCAGACCCTTCTAGGATCAAACTCCACTCCCGAGATTGCAGCGTGGGAACTGTCGAGGTGCTGTCTTTTGATGAGATGGGAAGTTAAGGACCCTCCTTCCTTCGAGGTTGGATAAAAACCATAAAAACAGGAGAGTTCTCTCAAGGTCTAGGCCCATATTAATTGCTCAACCATGACCATGTTTATGTAGAATCTGAAATAGAAATGGGTTATTTGGCCTGACTGGCTGGTGTTGGTGTTTGCCCTCCATTCATCCACTTCAATGAGCTCTTCCTTTTCTGCTTTCTTTCCCTCCTACGCAAGTCTCCCCTCAAGTGTATCAACACTTCCATTCCATGTGGCAAACTCCCCCATTCTCACTACTGTTTATGAAGGCATTCCCTTAAAATCCTTTTGTTTGAAGGGTTACTGTTGAATGCCAACCCAAAGTTTCAAATTCTCACCCCTTTTGATGACTACCCTGCCCTATCTCAGCTACACACTTACTGGTCAGCTACCGTCCAGGCACTTCATCCCCGCTTCTGCCCAATTGTGTTTGCTCCCCTCCCTTTGATTATCTAATTGGCTGAGAGATTTTGGTGTTTGGCCTTGACAGAGCTGACATAAATTGCATTTTTCCAGGAGTCTAGTTGTATTGATAAGCGATGACATGTTAATGGTAAATAATGTGGTTTTAAAATACTTGCTATTGTGCAGGCGCAAAGACAAACCAAACTGAAACAAAAATATTTTGAAAGATTAAAGTATAATGATTCTCAGTAATGTCAAAGCCTGGTCATGTGAGGATTTGTGGGAAACTAAAACTTCCAAATGTTAAAAATGTTATTCGAGAAGAGCATAGTGGAACATTATGACTCATGGAAGTAGCATTATCTAGCTGCATTAGGAGCCAACAGTTCCTAAAAATGGCATTGAGCTACTGAAACATTCTCCAGGACAGATTTAAAGGGGCTTTGAGGCAATGATAGAGATACAAGTATGTTGTACAAGATGCTCCATCTTGTAGATAAATGCTCAACTGCAGAATTCTGTTTGCTGGTTAATGGGCAAATTATTAATAAGATGGATCAGGCTGCATCATCCTTGTCAGAATAAGGAACCCTTAATAGATTAGACTGACACACAATGGGTGATCCTTTTCAAGGGCTCATTAAGAAATGTGACATGTATGGATATCGGGACGTTGATAGGTTGTTTCTCGTTGTGGGACAGTCGAGGTCCAGAGGCATAAACTCGGAATCACCCATTGAAACAGATGTGGAAGATTTTTTTTTCTCCGAGGGTGTGGAATTTTTCTTTACTGCAGAGCGCCATGGAGGTTGGATGCTTAAGTGTGTTCAAGGTTAAGGTGGACAGATCCCCAATCATTCAGGCAATAGAGGATTATGGGTAATAAAGCAGGAAAGTGGAATTAAGGATTATGCAACCATGTGACCATCGTGGACGTTTGTGGGTGACACATGAAAGGAAAGCTGTGTGTGCATTGAAAAGGGTGCAGAGGGATTTACAAAATAGAATACCAGGAATGAGGATAGATTGAAGAAGTTGGAATCATACTCCTTGGTGACCCGAAGGCTGAGAAGATTTTCAAAGTCACATGTAGGGCTGGATAGAGAAGATAGGGAGAAGCTGTTCCTGCACGTAAAAGGAGAAAAGAACGAGAGGACTTGGATGATGTACAACTGAAGCAAAGGTGATTTGAGAAAAGACTGTTCTTCCCACATGAATTGTTAGGATACGGAATGCACAACCTAGGAAATGTTGTAGAGGGTACTGGATGATTATATGGATGGAAATAGGGTGCAGGGAAATGAGAAAAGGTCAGGAGATGGCATTGGGTAATGGAACTGGTGCAGGTACAATGGGTTGAATGGCCTTCTGCTGCTGTAATATTTCTGTGATTTTCATTCAATGACAGATTGGAATCGATGGGCTGAATGGCCCACTTCTTCTCCTGGGTCTTATGTGCTAAGTGAGCACTTTGCTTAAATCTTGAATAACTTGGCATGAGCCAGTGGCCTCAAAACTCAGCTGTATTACATCGCTGTTGTTGGCACTACAAATGCCTGATGGTCACGTTAGTGGGAACACTTTGGTGCAGTATGCCCTGACTGTAAAGAGACTTCGAGGGATTTAAGAGGACATTGTTACTATTTAAATGTTCTGGCTTATGGGGGAAAAGACAGGTATTTGGCACTAGATTTAAAATGTTTGCTGGTACATAAATGATGAGTCAAATGGTCTCTTGCACTGCAACAGTGTACTGTGTTTGTAACTATTTTTACCACTTATCCAAAATGTACAGCATGCACAGATCATGAGGTTACTGGTTTGGCACATCAACTCCTTTTAAAACACCATTGTATAAGCTCATCCCACCTACATCCCTCCCCCCCCGCCCACCCCCGAGACACTGGCTGGTTCAACATGCCTTCAGTGTTATGCAACCCCCACCCCCATTCACCATATGTTCCCTCCGTTGCCTCCAGCAACCCCGGATTAGAGTTCAATCCTGGCAAATGTGAGGTGATGCATTTTGGGAAGTCTAGTTCAAGAGCAAACTATACAGTAAACGGAAGAAACTTGGGAAAAGTTGATGAGCAGAGAGATCTGGGAGTTTAGGTCCATTGTACCCTGAAAGTGGCTGCACAGGTGGGTAGAGTGGTCAAAAAAGCATATGGTATGCTTGCCTTCATCGGGCGGGGTATTGAATATAAGAGCTGGCCGGTCATGTTAAAAGTGTACAAGACTTTGGTTCGGCCACATTTAGAATACTGTGTACAGTTCTGGTCACCACATTACCAAAAGGATGTTGATGCTTTGGAGAGGGTGCAGAGAAGGTTTATGAGGATGTTGCCTGGTATGGAAGGTGCTAGCTATGACGAGAGGTTGAGGAGGTTAGGATTGTTTCCTTTAGAAAAAAGGCGATTGAGGTGAGGCCTGATTGAGGTCTACAAAATCATGACGACAGGGTGAATACAGATAAGCTTTTTACCAGGGTGAGGGATTCAATAACGAGAGGTCACGCGTTCATGGTGAGAGGAGAAAAGTTGAAGGGGGATACACGTGGAAAATGCTTTACACTGAGAGTGGAAGGTGCCTGGAATGCATTGCCAGCAGAAGTGGTAGAGACAGGCACGGTAGATTCATTTAAGGTGCGTCTGGACAGATGCATGATTAGGTGGGGAGCAGAGGGATACAGATCCTTAGGAATTGGGCAATAGGTTTAGACAGTGGATTTGGATCAGCACAGGCTTGGAGGGCCGAAGGGCCTGTTCCTGGGCTGTAAATTTTCTTTGTTTTTCTTTGTTCTTTAGCACCTGGTCCTTGAAATATATACGTGGTCCTCACTGGTGCTAAGCTGTAAGCGAGGTGCTTTTGACATGTTCTTGTGATTGCAGAGTTAGTCAGTGCATAATATTGTGTTGGTTGGAGGAATTTTGCAAACCATTCAGGGTCACCAGCAAATGGTGGTCTATTTGTGATGAGGATGTCCGAGGAACCGACAGGGCATGTCAGAGGGCAGTCTACTTCAGCAATGTCCCTCCCAGGCTGACAGCAAGATACCCTGGGCAGCAGGGAGAGAGGAGAAGCAGAACACAGAGGGAAAAGTAGGAAAACGCTCAATTAAAAGGACAACCCTCCCCTCCGCCACCACCACCACCCAAGGGCCTTCAGAAAGCACTTCTTCTGTCTCAGCCTGAGCCAGTGGAATTCTGAGGTGACTGCACTACACCGCGCTTGTGATACTGGACCTTTACCATCCTGTACCACCCAGCTGACAGCCATGTAACACGGTGTGGGCACCCTGCAAGATCACTGTGGCAGTGTATTTCTAAATCAGTAATGCTTTAAATCACTAGCAATGTCAGAGTCACAATCGTTGTTTTATCCCGAAGGTTACAGAGCTCCCATATGGAATGGGAGGGAACTTCTCCAACCATTCAGGGAGAACAAAACATCGTTTTTTTCCAGATTGGCAGGATTCACAGTGTGCAAACTGGTGCCCGCCCATGCCTGTGACCCACACATTGACAGAGGGATGTGGAATTCAATACCGTAGGAAGTAGGTTAGGCCAAAACAATGTTTTCAAGGAGGAGGTGGGTATAGCTTTTTGTAAGGGGAGGGCCGGATTAGGGTATTGATTAAATAATCAGCCACAATCATATTGAATGGTGAACCAGGCTCGAGGGGCTGAATGGCCTACTCCTGCTCCTATCTTCTGTGTCAACAGCAAGGGCTTCTATTGATCTGCAACTGGTGTGAGTTCATGCTTAAATGATTCTCTTGGTGAATGCCCACGTTCCTGGCAGCAAACAAGCTGCACTCATTCTCCATCAGGCCGATGTACCTGCCATCTTTGACTCTCCATGGAGAACTCATGGCCTATAGTGAGATGACAAGGGCTGACCATTCTGTGCCTAACCAATCACATCCCAGCACCACTGCGCAATGTATAGCCAATGCACCTACAGTGAGAGCCTTACAACCACCAAGAGTATATTGGAGCAAACTATCCATGACTCCTTTGCTCAGGAATGACTGTCTCATCCGACTTGGTTTCTACTGAATCTTATCCCAGCATGTCGTATAAATTCCAATTGGTTTAATCCATTTATTATGCCCTAGTTGCAAAAAAAATCCAAAATAAAAGCTACTAATAAAACGTAACCTTTCCATAACATTAGCCAACGATGCTTACAAACTGAATCGTTTACCCTCCTGTACTGCATGTGGTGCCTTGACCTGTCCCAATGCTGTACACAGCGCTACCCCAGTGGCTGAAGCAGAGCTGATGGAATGCCCTTGATTTTTAGTGAGGATGGGGGGTGTGGTTGAGGAAGATTGCAAATGTCCTCTCCATTGGTCTGGCTGCAGACTTGTTAGCCATCAAGTTTCAATCTTAACGTTGTAACATATTTAACAACAACAACAACAATCAAGACTGCATCTAACTTGAAACTTCTCATGGATGCAAGGTTTCACCCCAAACAATAAGCATTTTGGCAAAGAAGCATCAGCTTCTGAAGGAAGGAACCAATTCACCAAAGAGGTTTGTGCTTCACTGGAACTTGGAGGGGGGTGCCTACCCTGCCAGGTACACATCTCTTTTCAGTAGTAGCTGAGTTTTTGGCCAACCCAGCACTAAGTGGAGCACTGCATCTGACTTGTGCACATTCAAAATAAGAGTGTTCTGAACTCTATTCTTGCAGAGGATCACAGATTTACTACTGAGTGAGAGGTCTGTAATATCAGCACATAATCATAAATTAAGTTTGGGGAACTGACAAATTTGAACATTTGACACAAGAAGCATTCAGCATTGCAGGTTATGGGCAACACAGTCTAAACTTTATTATTTAACTTTTTTTGCTAGATAGGCAGCATTTTTCTTAGTTTAAACTCCCTCTCTTTTGCTAACCAGTGTGAGAACCATGTTGAATGTATATCAAGGGCTGTGTTTGGCATGATGGCCAAATGGGTGCCACAGAGCATGTGCAGATGAGCATCGCAGCCATTTTGAATGGCTCCCTATCTCTGGGATTGGGAACAAACAAACACTGAGACTGACATATTGTCAAGTTTGTGAACATACGTGCTTCTAGTTTTGAGCTATCAAGGTTACATAATGATCATTGTCCAGCAGGCCGGGATGTTAAAAAGTATTCATGGTATATTAAGGAGTAGAAAATAGGTGTGCCAGAGTCCTGAAAGGTTCTGAAAATTTAATAGTGAAGCTTTAACCCTACGTCAGGAAATGGAGTTTTTATCCCCTAACCCAGTTAGGTTTCCCAGCCTGCTCTTCCTAAAAGCTTTGGGTAAGTCAGGAACAATCCACCTACTGTGACCAGTTTTGGGACTGTCATAGCAGGAGATACTGAGGATTTGGAAAAGGAACAGATGCTGGCTACAAAATTGATTTTGTTCAAACACATCAGTAAGAAGCTAGGATGTGGGTGTATGTACTTTTGTGAAAACCATACATCCAGAGGCAATTGAGAAATATTGAAAAATCTAAGTCTGTTCAAAGGGATTTTTTTTTAAAAGATGGATGTATAGTTTAGAGAGCTCCATGGAATACAAGCACCAATTTTGCAAGGGCATAACTGAATTGAGCACCCCAGTCATTTTTACCCAGAAAACAGGTGTATTAAAACCTTGTCCTTTCTGTAGTGAATCCCAATTCACAATATTCCTTTGTGAGAGAGGTTTAGTTTATACCATTTGCAGAAGAGGTCATCTTGTACATGGAGTACCGTACTGCCTAATGAAAAGCAGAGTCAAGTTGATCTTCTGAGCTAGTTTTGGTTGCCTAAAGGACTTGAAGGAAAAAAATTCCATAGTTTCTTTTTCCTTTTATAGTCTTTATTTTTAATGCGATTATTTGCCTTTACCAGGAGTTTACATAGCTTCAGGTGGTTAGGGAATGCTTCTACTGTAGGGCACATGGAGCAGTTAGTCTTTTCTTGTCTCAACCCTTTTTGTCTATTAAGGTAGAGGAGGATTGGTAGTTAGAGAGTTAACAAAGCTGGCACGCCGTATGTATTCAAAGTCGTGAGATATATTGAGTGAAGACTTGGCATGTATTAGACAGCTTTCCTGGAACTTGGATTTGGCTGTCTTTCTGTTTGTAGTAAAACAATGTCACTACAGTGTTGGCAGGAATTTACAATTCAAGTTTCAAAAGAAAGTCCAGCCATGAATGAATCTGCAGAGATCTCGTTTTACAGGTTATAACCAAAGTGGACCTGGGAGGATGTTTTTCCTGTTGTTTTTGTTGTTGTTCTGAGGAAGGATTAGTGCAAATTTGAGCTGGGTGAAAGATTAAAAATTCCACGTGCTCGTGCCCATTCTAATCTCTCCACTATCAAGGCTTTGTCATGCTACTCAGAATCTCTGCTTGTTTTGACATACATTTTGTGCATGTTACAATGATTTTAATCTTGCGATTCAGATATACAAGAGAATGTTTTCTTTTTAACCATATTATGTTGACTACTTTGAAAATCATACAGCTGCATATGAAAATCACCTGTAAGTGCAGCATTCAGTGTCACCTAAACCTATGCAAGATGTGTCTGATTCTATTCCAGTCTATGCTGAATTATTTCCTAGCCCAAATACAGCTCTTTAGTTGGTCCCAGCACTCCTGGTTTAGATAGAGAAAAAGGTTGTTAGAGTTGATTTTGTGTTGCTAATGAGTATTTTTTCTGATCTTGCTTAAACGTGCGCTTGTGTGGATGAGAGTTCCGGACTGATTTGGTGCAGCTATGATGCCCCCAAAGTTAAATAGCGATCAACCATTTTTAATGTAAACTCTTAAAACTTAGTGGAGGAAAGGGGAAATAAATTGGATAACCGATAGTTTCTCCAGATTTTATAACAGTAAAACACATGGCTTGCAGGAAAGGAATAAGGGTTCCTGAAGAAGGGTTATGCCTGAAATGTTGACTTCTCCATCTCCTGATGCTGCCTGGCTTGCTGTGTTCTTCTAGCCTCCTGCCTGTCTGTGAAGGAAAGGAAAAGCATTACAGCTACAAAACTAGCTCTCTGCCTGTTTAACTTACTCCAGCATCTCCTCCATAGAAAGGCCAGTCTTGTGCACTCTGTAATCATATCACATAATAAAATTTATCAAATTGCTTTATTTCTAAGAAAACTGACACGCATGTTTACTTTTTTTTAAACTTCATGAATAGGAATTAGGAAGTGCTAGTTTAATGGAGTCTCTTCCCACTGGAATATCTGGTGAATAAGTGAGAGTTCAGTATTTGTTTTTTTTCACAACTGCTGCCTGCGCCAACAAAGGGTACTACTTGTCTTGCTGGGATGACTTCAATTATTAATATAGCGATCATTGGGATCATTTTCACACCTCACTCAAAAATTGCAATTAGTGTTCTTGTATAATTTGTTATCCTTTACTTAAATTTTGAGTATTTAGTGCAAGGGGTTTATGAATAAATTGATAATTGTGATCGAAAACAAAAAAAAACAGAAATTGCTGGAAAAGTTCAGCAGATCTAACAGCACCTGTGGATAGAAATCAGTTAACATTTCAAAGTGTTAACTCTGCTTTCTGTCTGCAGATGCTGCCAGACCTGAGTTTTTCAAGCAATTTCTGTTTTTCTTTATTTCCAGCATTGGCAGTTCTTTGGTTGTTTGAAAATTGTGATAATATATTTCACACCTAGATATTTGTCTATCTTCAGTTGTGTTTTGAGTCTCCTGGCAGTCCACAAAATACATGAGAGAATATTCTTGCGTCAGTCAGTTTCCCATTAGTTTCAACATTTCTTTTACTAGCTTGCTTGAAAATGATGCATGTTGAAATAAAAATTGATCATTGACAAAAGGCCATAAGAAAACTAATTCTCGCATTTAAGCGACAAATGCTTTGCAAAGAAAAATATATCAAAAGATAATTTTGTAGTTTTCCAAATTTTGGTTCGTTATAGTTGCTGTGCTCTGCACTGTATGATCTTTGTTACAGATTTTGTTTGTTTTCATGTTAAATGCCGAACATGAAAGCATCACTTCGGGATCATTGTTTGAAGAGGAGACTGTAGTCTAAAGGGCAGGCTGTGGAATGTGGAGGTGAAAAGGCCTAGATTAAACAATTCAAAACGTGTTCCTTGAACTAGCTATTTCTATCCTGTTTACTTACATTCAGCTCAGTTTGTTCTGTGGTTTGTAGTGTGCACTCCACCCTCATGAATTGTGACTAAATAAATAGGTTGGATATAAGTTGAGAAAAGGCTTGCCTACATTACCAGTTACTCTGTTTGCACTTTTCCTCCTCTTAGACATCTACTTACTTAACCTTGCTATCAGAAATTATCTGTTGCTCAGTCAGATGACTGATTTAATGCCTGCACTGTAGGCAGAATCTAATGAATCTGTGTGCCAGCAAATCTGCATGTGTATGTTTTTTTGTCTTATGAAGGAAGTGCTTTTAAAGTTTGTTTCTCTGACCTGTTGATGCAGCTAGCTTATTCTGATGATCTTGAATGTAAGTTGAACTTGCTATTATCAATGAAACCATATTATCTTTGACTAAGTGTCAAAGACATTTATGGATCCACAGATTGTCATGCAAAAAACAGACTTCCTTCATATTGCAATATTAGAACTGTTCGCAATTTTGAACACGTCAATAAGGTCATCTCTCTTAATTTGATCGCTCCAAGGCAATAAGCTAAATTTTTCTAGTCTTTCCTAGCATCTAAAATACCTCGTTCTTGCTATCATTATGGTAAATCTTCTTTGAACTCTGTCCAGGCTTTACCATTTTTCCTGGAATAAGGTGCCCATGATTGAACTGAAATATGGTCTGACCAATGGTTTGTAAAGGTGCATAATCACTCCCTTGCTTTTATGTCCTATGCATCTATTTATAAATCCAGGGGTTCTATAATCCTTCTTAACAAATATTTCAACTTGCCTGGTCACATTCAAGACTTGTGTATGTGAACCCTGAGGTCCCTCTGTTCCAGTATTCCCCCTCAAAGCTACACCATTGATCCTGTATCGTCTGTTGCCAAAATGCATGGCCTCTCATTTTTCTGCATTGAGTTTCACTTGCCAGATGTCTGCCATTTGGCCAATTTGTCAATGTCCCTCTTAAGTCACTTAGTATCATCTTCACAACTCACTATTCTCCCTAGCTTAGTATCAGTTGCAAATTTAGAGACTTTTTCCATCAACACCCATCTCCAAATTGTTCACATAGAACAAAAAAAGCAAGGGTCCCAACACCGATCCTTGGGGAACACCACTTCTAACTTGTTTCCAGTTTGAGAATTGCCCATCAATATGTAGCCTTTGTTTCCTGTCTTTTCGTTAACATCTAATCCATGCTGCCAAGGTCCCATCAAACACAAACATTTCTAATTTGCTAACCAACATGCCATGTGACATCGTATCAATGCTTTCTGGAAGTCCAAATATACAACATCCACAGCGCCACCTCATCTCCTGTCCTTGTCACTTTGCCAAAGAACTCAATTAAATTTACTAACATGACCTGCCCTGGACAAAGCCATGTTGACTATCTAGTATTAACTTCCCAAAGTATACATTTATCTTTTCCCTTATTATGGCCTCCGTCAGTTTTCCCCACTGTTGATATCAAACTGATAGGTCTGTAGTTTCCTGGGTTATCCTTTGTCCCGTTTCTTAAATGACAATGTCAAATTTACATTCCTCCCATACCCAGGACAAGTGTAGTCACTTATAATTGGTGTAAGCAATCAGTCCCCACATAAAATGGTATACAATTATTGCAAGTGGATACAAACAGTAGAGAAAGGGTCATTTAGTGCAATGGAAATGGAATATCAAGTAGTCATGTATTGTTTCTGTTACATGGGGCTTGGTGCTCGTGAAGTACTTTGGAAGCATTGGTCTCCTTTTTAAAGAAACGATGGTTTGAAAGCAGAAGAAATCTTACTCGATTGTGGTAAGGGTTTGTTTTATGAGGTAAAGTTGGACAGGCTGGGCGTTGGGAGTTGAAGAATGAGATGATCCTTTTGAAACACGCCAAATCCTAAGGAGACTTGAAAGTGTAAATGCTGAAAGGATATTTTGCCTAGTAAGAGAAACTAAAATGAAGGGACACAATTTAGAAATGAGGAGTGTTCCATTTTAATCGAAGATGGGGATGCATTTCTCCAGAGGTTTGTGACACTTTGGAATCAGAACAGTGGAGTCAAAGTTCTTGAACATTTTTTTAGGCAGAGATAGATTCTTGACTGACAAGGGAGTCAGAGTATCAGGAAGAAGGCAGGATTGTAAGGTTGAGGCAAAAATTAGATCAGCCATAATCTTTATTGAATCTTATAGCAAGCATGAGGAGCCAAGTGGTCTTCTGTGTGTAACTTGTGTCACCTTAAGCAAATAGCTGAATTGTCCAAAATATGAAGATCAGGAAAAGCTCTATTTCAATTCACCAGTGTTAAGATAATTGATGAAATTATCTTACAGCAACCTTGATACTTATGCTGTAAGATTTTATAGACTTAATACTGTTTATAACTTGTATATTTCCCCATCCTCCCTCACCAATGCTCCTATTGTTGCTTCAATGCCCTGATTGTTCCCTCTCCTTGTGACATTCTCCAGACCCTGCAACCCATGAGCTCTTCCACGTGAAAGGTGGATCTCCAATCCTGCCTTGAGCATGCTCCCCATCATTTTACCACCATCATTAGAGCTTGTCAATCAGCAAGCTGCTCTTTAGCCACTCAGCTCTCAAACCATTCCCTGTGCCCCTTCACTCTGCTCCCACCTTTTTCCACTCCTTCAAACCCAGCCTTTTAACCAAGCTTTGGGCTGACTTTCCAAGCAACATATTCTTTGGCGTAATGTCTATCGTTTCATTATTTGAAGGACTGAGGGATGATTTTCAAGTTAAAAGTGCGAAATAAATTCAAGTTGTTAATCTCATGAATGTGGTTACTATTCTACAATCAGATTGTGACAGTCACTGGCTTGTCTAATACACGTAAGACAGCTAAAATAAATTCAATAATTTGACTGTAGTCAACCTAGGAATTGGTAAATAAGGCTTCAGTAATGATTTCTGCCTGGGTCCTTCGACACTTGTAGTTTAAAAAGCTTTGGATCATTGCAAGTTCCATCAGTCTCTCGATAGGCCTTATTGTACAACACACAGCTTGCATTTTGGGATCCTTCTGTATTCTCCCAAGTTCTGTCAGAAAACTGCTAAATTAACGACCGGCACAGTGGCTCAGTGGTTAGTACTGCTGCCTCACAGTGCCAGGGACCCAGGTTTGATTCCAGCCTCGGGTGACTCTCTGTGTGGAGTTTGCACATTCTCCCCGTGTCTGCGTGGGTTTCCTCCGGGTGCTCTGGTTTCCTCCCACAGTCCAAAGATGTGCAGGTTAGGTGAATTGGCCATGGGAAATTGTTCATCGTGTTAGGTGCAATTAGTCAGAAGGAGGGTCGGTGTGGACTTGTTGAGCTGAAGGGCCTGTTTCCACACTCTTCGCTGATTCAGATGGCTAATTGTATCTTGTATCAAAGGCAGCACACAATGGAAAAGCAACTGCTGCATATCATTTCATAGAAATTATCATTTAACAACTGGGAAAAGATAGTTAAAGTAACATGTTAATTCAGAATAAAAATAAAGCTTTTGTGCAAGTTTATTTTTGTATAAAATGTTATTTTTCTCTCCTACCCCACCCACTGAAACATGAAGGAAGCCAAGACCATACCCTTATCATTCACCACAATGGTTCAGTGGTTTAATAATATAACACATGAAATGGGTTGCATGTAACTAAATTAGATAAAATTTTGTTAATTTCTTTTGTTTATTCATTTGTGTTATTGCCTCCTGCCAGCCATATTAACTATTTCAGAACAGAGACAAGTTAGTAGAATTTGGATTTTTCTGATTGGTCGACAGTTAATTATTCAGATATGCACCACTGCCAGATATGCACCACTGTCTGAATGGGTTTATCTGAATGGTCAGTGAAGAAACTCTGGTAGTTTGTTTCCCTAAAACTTTTATGCAACAATATTTAGAAATTTTCTCCCCTTGCCATTGTTTTAAAATTGAAATATTTCTTGAGGTATAAACCAAATGCTGCATTAGGTTGTGGTTCAAGGGCGTGCAAGGCAGCAGAGAGGGCTGTGTTTTCTGTGGGTGTTAACCCTTTCATTTGCTAGTTGCAATTTCACAGAACCTCCCAATATAATGTGAAGTTCTTTTGTTTTTAGCTATTGGTGTCTTTGCATATTGTTAAAATTACCATTTGCATTATTGTTTTCCTTCGCATTTCATTTAGGCCATTTTAAGCAGGTGTGAAACTTTACAAATTAAACAGTGTTACACGGGAAATGTTTAAATAGGCCTGTTATCTTGACCTATCTTTTGAAAACATTTTAGAATGTGCAATTATAAATCAGTTTTAACTAGCCTTTTGGTTAAATGCGACACATACTGCACCCCATCAATTTTGCCAGCTTGCAAGTATGCCCATCATTATGTTTGGCAATTCGAATAATATAATTGCCTGTGCTGTGACTTGCCATTTTCTCAAATGGAAAGTCATTTTGCAGCACACCTTATTAATGTTTACAATGTATGGAATAAAATTGATTTGTGCTTCCAATTAAACCAGTTGGACTATAACCTGGTGTTGTGATTTTTAACTTGGAACAAAATTGTATGAGTACATACTTTCTCTTTCTCTTACAAAATAAGAGTATTGCCTTCACACTTGTGGTTTTGGCTAAGAATCCTTTAAAAATCATTCTAAATAATTTATGCAACTCAAAAGGAAGAGCGGTCCTAATACTAAACCCTGGGGAACATTAGTACTTCACTCAAACCTGAAGAATAAGGGTTCATCACTACTTTCTGCTTTCTGTACACTGGCCAACATGGTTAGCCACGTTGTCACTTTCGATTTAATCTCCTGAGCTTCAATTTTAATGACTACTCCATCAGACAGTATTTTGTCAAAACTCTTTTCAAAATATGTGAACTGGGGAAGTTTTACCTGTAGACAAATTGACTCAAACCAGTCTTTGTTCAAGATTGTACTTCTTGCTATTTCTTGATTCTTGGTCAACTCAAGTACAATTAATAAGTCATGCACCTTTTAATGTAGTCATTTGAGTGAGCCTGTTTGAGATGCTTTTTATGATTTCAATAATCGAAAAACAGTTAAATGAGAATGCGTTGCCAAAAATTGTCTCCTGAGAATTTTTAAAATTTTTGGGATCTGCATTAAAGCTCAACCACAATCTAGTTCATAGGACACCACCAATGTATTACATTTTAAGTATAATATATTGCCAAACATTATCAGTGTTACTAATATTGGGAGAATTCTGAGCCACGAGGTCCAGAATATAATCAGTTGTAAATAAGCTTGCCACATAATGAGATATTGTTGGGTTTGGATTTTGCCTGTCCTGTCTCCTACAGATGGCACTATTGTCAACTGTGTAGAAGCAAGTCTGGCATTCTTCCTGTAAGCGTCTGTGATTCTGTGATATGAAAAATTGCTAGTGTATTTTTCTGTGCATCTGACCTACAAATTAATGTTCAGCATTGAATCAGCAAAAATGAGCAGACAGGTTGTATGATGCATCTGAATGTGGAAAATGAGGTAGTGTGACTAGTCTGACAATAGTTTCATAGTATCTCAAAATACCCTGACTGGATCATGTTACAGGCTAACCACTCACAAAGGGGTGACTGTTTTACAGTGAGGTAATACTGTTCATATTGTTTCTTTTAAATTCCTTCCTTGATACCTTCAGTATAATATAACTTTATTCTTCGCATTGGACTTTGTACATTGATGCGTCATTTCAAAGACGATAAAACAATGTAGGTGATTATTACTGTGAGGGAGTGACTTGATGGATTGTGAGCAACTCCTGCAGTTTCACCTGATAATGTGGAAAGCAGTGATTTATAGCTGCGTGAACTATCATTCTTTGACAATGTGTCGGGTGAAGCGTACACTGTGGCGTCCTTTGTTTAAAATTGAAAATGAAATCTTTTGATTTTTTTAACCATCAAATCATTCACATGCAAACTATAATATGCAAAATAGCTTACCTAAATTTATAGAACTGTTCCAGTATAGCCCATTGTGCGTCCATCAGTCCTGATACCTAATACCAATTTCCTGCATTTTCCCCATATATACTACTTTTACCCAAATCATCATCCGATCCCTCAATCCTGATTCCTGGGAACTCCACAACAAACCTTCCTCCAACCTGAAACTTATGCATTGACTATGACAGTTTCCTCTCACTCAGCCAGTTTTATATCCATGTTCTTACCGACTCTATTCTTGCCATGAGCTATAACTTTCTTCACAAGTCTGTTGTGAGGCAATGTCTTCAAGTCCACGTACGCCACATTAACAGCATAACCCTCATGTAGCCGTGTTGTTACCTCTTCAAAAACCTCCAGCCAGTTGCTGAAATGTGATTTCTCCTTTAGAACTCTCCCTCATTCTGAATTCACCTATTGACTCTATGCTACTACCATGTGATTATTAATAATATAATTGAAATAAATGTTGTAATTGACTTCAGCATTTTGCTCAGAAATAAATATTGTGATAAATACATGTGCCATTTAAATATGAGGCAGAGATTTAAGATAATTGGCTAAAGGATGGGGTAAGTGGGGTGCCAGAGAGACCATACCTGGAGTAGTGTAGACAGTTTTAGTCTCCTTACTGGCACTGGAGGGATGCAGAGGAATTCACTTTGTTAATTCCAGAGTTGAGAGGATTAGTTTATGAGGAGGAGTTGAGTAGACTGTGACAATACTCATTACAGCATATAAAATTATGAAGCGAATAGGTAAGATAGAAGCAGGGAGATTGTTTCCTCTGGCAGGTGTAACTAGAACGAGGGAGCATAGCCTTTAAAATAAGGGGGAGCAGATTTAGGACTGAGTTGAGGAAGAACTTCTTCACCCAAGAGGTTGTAAATCTGTGGAATTCCCTGCCCAGTGAAGCAGTTGAGGCTACCTTGTTGAATGTTTTTAACACACAGATTTTCAAAGAATAAAGAAATTATGATGGGCGGATTTGTAAGTGAAGCTGAGTCCATGAAAAGATCAGCCATGATCTTAACGAATGGCAGAATAGGCTTGAGGCCAGGTGTCCTACTCCTATTTCTTACGTTCTTCTGTTCCAAAAGGTAATTCAGTCGTCACTTTCACAAGAGAATTTGACGTATTCCTTGAACAGGAAGACCTTGCAGTATCCTGTGGAAAGAGCAGGGAAGTTGCTAATTGATTAGCTTTCAAAGAACTGGCACAATAATCGGCCGAATGGGCTCTTACTCTGCTAACCAAATTACTCTCTGAATGGGCTCCCATTTTCTCTTTCCCCTGAAGTTGCCGAATATTTCTTGGGTTTATTCCCGTGATACTGACTGCCCTCAGCAGCCCTGTTGTTAGCCAATGCCTGACAAATCAACTTGAATTTTTTGAGGGGGTAAGAACCAATTCAGACAAAGGCAAGTCAGTGGATGGGATCTATTTGGGTTTCCAAAAGGCCTTTGACAAGGTGCTGCCACAGAAGGCTGCAAAATAAGAGCCCACGTATTAGGGACAATGTACTGGCATGGATAGAAGATTGGCTGACTGGTAGAGAGCAGAGGTAATAAGGTCTTTTTCAGAATGGCAGCTGGTGGCTAGTGGAATTTGGCAGGGCTCAGTGTTGTGAACACAACTATTCATGTTATATGTTAACAATCTGGACAAAGGCACTGAGGGCATTGTAGCAAATGTGGCAGATGACACAAAGGTAAGTGGAGGGATGGGTAGAATGGAGGATGTGGGGAGGCTGCAGAAGGACATGGACAGGCTAGAATAGTGGGCAAAGAAATGGCAGATGAAATACAATATAGGAAAGAATGAAATTATGCACTATTTTCTAAAAGGAGAATGGCTTTGAAAGCCTAAAGTACAAAGGGACTTAGGAGTCTGGAGTTCAGGATTCTCTTAAGGTTAATGGTTTAGTTACTGGTTAGGAAGACAAATGCAATGTTAGCATTATGAGGATGTAAAAAGCTCTGGTCAGACCGCTTTTGGAATATTGTGAGCAGTTTTGGATCCTGTACCTAAGGAAAGATGTGCAAGTGTTGGACGGGCTCTAGAGGAAGTTTACAAGAATGATCCCAGGGATGAAGGGCTTGTCATATGAGGAGCGGTTGAAGACTCTAAGTCTGTACTCGATGGAGTTTAGAAGGATGATGAAATATCCGATTGAAACTTACAGAACACAGAAGCCTGGATGGAGTGGACTTGGAGAAGGAGTTTCCATGAGTAGAAGAAACTAGGACCCAAGTGCAGAGCCTCAGAGTGAAGGGACAACCCTGTAGAACTGCGATGAGGATTTATTTCAGCCAGAGAGTGGTGAATCTGTGGAACTCTGCTGCAGAAAGCTGCGGAGTCCAAGCCATTGAGTGTACTGAAGACAGAGATAGGTTCCTGATTAGTAAGGGACTCAAGGATTCTGGGGAAAAGGCAGGAGAATGGGGTTGAGAAACATATCAGCCATGATCGAATGGCACAACGGAATCGTTAGACTGCATGGCGTAAGTCTGCTCCAATGTCTGATGATGTTTAATATGTGATCACAGTTATTTGATGCTAAAGGTTACCACTGTAGGGAGTCACCTCATGGTCACTTAACAGCATTTAGAGGATGGCAAGTTTTTCCTCTGGGGATATTGAAGCTAATTGAATTGCCACCTACTGTTTGAGCTGAGACCTGCCAATTAAGAGATTGGTTGATCAACTGAGTGGAAATTAAATCTAGTTTTGTTCATGTTTTCGTCGAGTAGAGCAACAACAAATGATATGGGATCAATCGTCCCTGGAAAGGCATTTTGTCCAGATCAATTACCAGTGACAATTTGCATGTGTATCATTTAAGAGTCCGGCAGATATAAAGGCTATGTGTACAGTGTATGTGCAGACACGATGAGAATAAGAAAATGTTAATATTGAGAACATTTGTGTGCATGTTTGTATTGACTCAATGTATTTACTTTTTTGGAAGATTGTATACTCCTTACACTTGTCTTTCATTGTATTTAAAGATCGAAGTACAGTGCAGGAATAGGCCTTTTGGCTCACCAAGGCGGTTCTGACAGACAATGCCTTTCTAAACTTAAAAACTTTTTACCTTTGCGCTGTCTGTATCCCTCTATTCCCTGCCTATTCATATATCTGTTAAGATGCTATTAAATGTTGCTATAGTATTGCCTACACCACCACTTCAGGCGTTTACTCGACTGTCTGTGTGATAGAGGGGAGTAGGGAGAAACATTTGCCTCTTAAGTGTCCTTTAAACTTACTCCTATGTCCATTACTATTCTATCCGTGCCTGTCATAATTTTGTAATTATGACCAGATTTTGTAATTAAACTTTGCCCCTCACCCTTCAACACTCAAGAGAAACTAAGTTTGTCCAATGTCTCCTCAAAGCTAGCATCCTCCAAACCAAGCAACACCCTGGTAAATCATTCGTGTAACCTTTCCAAAGCCTCTACATCCTTCTGGTAGTGTGATAATCAGAACTGAATACAATATTCCAAATGTGGCCTAGCTAAAGTTCTGTACAGCTGATTTCTATATTTTAACTTTGAATTATTGATATATTTTTTAAAAATCACGAGCTGATTTCACAGTTGTTATAAATGCCATAAAATTTGGTTCAGGTCTCTGCACTATCCAATAATTAGATTCACACAAGGTACTGGTTCTTATCTGGACTTAAAAGAAGTTATTTTTGTTTTGGGAATGTTTTGCTCCATGTGCAGTCCCATCAGAACTGAAGATGAGTTGTTGCAACCTCATTGGGGTCAGTTAACACAAGATGAACTGAGAATCAAACCTGAAACCTTGCTGGTCTGAGTTTGCTAATTGAACCATTGGGAACATAAACGGAAGTTGCTGGAAAAACTCAGCAGGTCTGGCAGCACTGTGCAGAGAAAGCAGAGTTAATGTTTCTGAAGAAGGGTTATGGGACCTGAAACCTGCTGTCTCTCCATAGAAGCTGCCAGATCTGCTGAGTTTCTCCAGCAATTTCTGTTTTGTGTTTCTGGTTCTAGCATCTGCAGTTCTTTGGTTTTCTTTTGAACCATTGGGAAGGTGGGTTAAATTTTCCTGGCAATGTATATGGTTTTCAGAAGATGGTACTGTGATCCTAATGAGTGTGTGTCTCCATAGACCATTCAGATGCTGGAGAGGCTACCGCAAGGACATCTTTGGCAGCAACTTGTAATGATAGTTACCTAGGGGCGGTTGCAGAGGAAAGGAAACGCACGTCAAGGGAACTGCGAGATTTATGGAGAAAGGCCATTCTTCAACAGATACTGCTTCTGAGAATGGAAAAAGAAAACCAGAAACTACAAGGTTGGTGGGACTTTGATTATACTCCCTGTTGTCTTAGATCCATAGCCATACATAATTTCTATATGTGAAACCAAGAAAGCTCATCACAGGTTAAGATGAAATGGGAAGTTCAGTATACTGTTTTATTGGTGGGCTGAAATAGTTTCAATAATTCTCAAGAAGGCAGGGCAGGTGACTGAGCTGTCAGTGGGGGTGCACTTTGGGGCCTGCGACCATAATTCTATTCGTTTTAAAATAGTGATGGAAAAGGATAGGCCAGATCTCAAAGTTGAAGTTCTAAATTGGAGAAAGGCCATATTTGATGGTATTAGGCAAGAACTTTCGAATGCTGATTGGAGGCAGATGTTCATAGATAAAGGGACGGCTGCAAAATGGGAAGCCTTCAGAAATGAGATAACAAGAATCCAGAAAAAGTATATTCCTGTCAGGGTGAAAGGGAAGGCTGGATGACTAAAGAAATTGAGGTAAAAGCAATGACTGCAGATGCTGGAAACCAGATTCTGGATCAGTGGTGCTGGAAGAGCGCAGCAATTCAGGCAGCATCCGAGGAGCAGTAAAATCGACGTTTCTGGCAAAAGCCCTTCATCAGGAATAAAGGCAGAGAGCCTGAAGCG
>NC_057710.1:98624499-98633999 GCF_004010195.1 Chiloscyllium plagiosum | reverse complement strand
GGTGGAAGGGTACTGTTGGGGATGTCGGGGGAGGAAGAAACGGAGGGCTTGGAGGCCCTGGTCATGGCGGATGGAGGTGTAGAGGGATTGGATATCCATGGTGAAGATGAGGCGTTGGGGACTGGGGAAACGGAAGTCTTGGAGGAGGTGGAGGGCGTGGGTGGTGTCTCGAACGTATGTGGGGGGTTCCTGGACTAGGGGGGATAGGACAGTGTCGAGGTAGGTAGATTTGAGTTCAGTGGGGCAGGAGCATGCTGAGACAATAGGTCGGCCAGGGTGGTCAGGCTTGTGGATCTTGGGAAGGAGGTAGAACCGGGCAGTGCGGGGTTCCCGGACTATGAGGTTGGAAGCTGTGGGTGGGAGATCTCCTGAGGTGATGAGTTCCATACAGAACAGTTAACATTTGAGGGACTTCATCTTACATTGTGTATTCTACTAGTCTAAGATGCAGCTGTTTCTTTCACTTGTTCAAGTGATAGTTTGGAATCTTTTAGGGGTGTTTTGAGCCCGGTAGTTCACAAATCCAGGTATGTGGAGGAACACTCTCGCTCCAGGCATGGTGGGTTATAGAGCTGTAATAGGGAGTAAGGAATTAATCCTCATTACATAGCAAGGGAGACCATCTTAAAGCAGATTTGTAACTCTTTTAAGTTTGTATCTATCCTTTTAAGCTCCAGTATTCGCTTGGGCCATGAACACCAGACTAATTTCTAGTTACTGGAAAAATGTGTGTGATGCAACTTTTCCTTTTATTTTGTTGTTTGAGGCCTATTCGTTTAAGTGTGAAAAAATCTTTTTCTCTTTTGCACAGCTCTCAATCTTTCAATGTGATAATTTGTGCCCTCGCTTCCAGACTCTGCAGTAGAGAATATTGGAGAGATGTGATTAGGGAAATGATGGAGTTTGTATCTTTTATTGAGTGTGAGGGTGATTATAGTATATCAAAGATGGTCTCCAGCCAATATCTACATTTTAAAACTTGATATTTGGGTGTAGCATGTGTTGACTAGTTCCCATCTGCTCATGGCTTTACTAAATCTGGACTTGATTTCTCATGGTTATGATAATTTGAGTATTCTCTAAACCTTATACGTGAGAGTTGGAGCCAAATCAATTTTGTTTAAGGCATGAAGATTGAAGAGCATATTTAATCAAGAACAGATCTCTACTACTGACCCTGATAAAAATTTAGGATAAAAACAAAGCAAAACACAAAGCTGATGGTAAAATAGGTCTTGTTTGGGCATGATCTGAATTTCTGCACCAGGAGTGGAAACAAGAAAGGGTGCTATATGACCAGGCCAGTAAAATACATGACGCAAAGTTAAAACTTGGGCTGGAATCTTCCCAGGCCCTGAAGGCATGGTCTGTCATGAGAAATTCAGATTTGTGTGAGATGTCAAGCTAGGCCTTTCCTGATGTCGGGAACAACAAGTTGCATTTTCCAATTAAGTTCAAGACATTGAGACAAGCTTCTTGCTAGTGAATGGTATGAGGCCTACTAACAAAGATTATTGCTCACCCTCACCCTTATTACTTTCTAATTTCACCTCAATAATTTGCTGATTCCCATTCTCTCACTTGCTGGATAGAAACATCACATCAAGAATGTCCAATATGCAAGTCAGAGCAAGTATCTAACAATTTGAGTTTTCTTTTCTTTGCTATTCTTCCATCTATCTTGGACACCTAGCATCAATATCTTTGGGTACCGTCCATGGACAGTGGCTGCACGCGCTCTGTGTCCATGATGTCGTATGTGCCAGCCTCTCTGCACTGTCATGGCACATCTCTGACCCACTCAGCCTGCAGCTTGAACTGCTGAATGATGTCACTCTTTCACAGGCCCCGCAGGCACAATGGAAGGCCTTGCACACCTTCAAGTGATATTTGTATAAATCTTGTATCTGCAGAGCGCAGCCTGAAATAACTTTCAATGATATCACCGTGCATGTGAACTGCAATGTACAAGGCTATGGAATGCAAATCCTGGTCACACAATGTTGATCACTTCATTGGTCCTTGCAAAATACAGCTAATGCAAGGCCTTTAGGTATATAGGAGCGTGGAACTGATTTTTCCCCTCCATCTGAACTGGAACTGTTCTCAAAGATTTCGCCATGTGTAGTGCTATCCTTTGTAGGTGATTTGGGGATGAGAGGAAAAGGGATCAGTGCTCTTGCACTCTGCTGTTATCTACCATGTAACTGGTGACGCATGAATCAAAGTCAGGTCCACTACGAAAGTGTCAAGAAGAGTCATTATGTTACCCTCCTTGCTGGAGTGCTCCCCGTCCCACTGCACGGAGGAGTAAGTCTAGCCTTCATTTGTAAGGGATGTGTATACTGACTGCTAAGGACCTGCTGTGATTCATTTGCTCCTCTTACCACTTTGTTGCAAGGCTGTTCGACACTTTGCTGAAATATGATAAGAAACAGCCCATAGTATTTGTGCACACTGAAGGGCTCCTAAACCCAAGTTTACATTTCACGTAAGTCGGACGTAGAAGTAAAATCTCTGCCTTTATTGTCAACAGAGGAACCTCGATTATCTGAAGGACATGGGCAGGGGGTATTTTGTTCACTTAATCAGATGCCAGATAACATAGTTTAGCCAAGCATCAGGACGTTGTGACTTTGACGGATAATCCGAAATTCGGATAATTGAGTTTCCTCTGTATATTCATCCCAAATATCAGGAATTGGTTTACAGTGTCAAAATACTCAATTCATTTTTAACTGCACATGAGGAGAAATGTCAATTAGAAATGTGCCTACTTTTACAGAAGTAAAACACAAGTTATTTTAAATCCAAGGATGCATTGAAACCATGGTGACGAACTTCCCATCTGTTTTGGGCAGTGTCCCAACATCTGTCCCCCAACACTGAGGGTGGCAGCATTGTGTTTGTGGCAAGCTAGGTGGAAGGTGTGATGTTTAGAGGCTTCAGAAATCACAGCTGGAATTGGGCTTGGTCCTGACAACTTATAAAGTGCTTTCCCTGTGGAACCACCGAGAGATCATATTCCCCACTGCCCTTCAGCAGGCTGGAAAACCACTGGGTGATCTTTTCATGTATACATAAAGGAGGGCTCCCTGGGTTTTGGTAACTGGCCTTTATTTTGGTCAGTGCGTTGAGTATAGGAGTTGGGAAGTAATGTTGCAGCTATACAGGACGTTGGTCAAACTGCTTTTGGAATACTGCATGCAATTCTGGCCTCCCTGCTGTAGGAAAGAAGTTGTGTGACTTGATAGGGTCCAGAAAAGATTTAGAAGGATGTTGTCGGGGATGGAGATTTGAGCTATAGGGAGAGGCTGAATGGGCTAGGGCTGTTTTTCCTGGAGCATTGGATGCTGAGGGGTGACTTTGTTTTTGAGGTTTATGTAATGATGAGGGGCACAGAGGGTGAATGGCCAAGGTCTTTTCCCCAGGTGAAAGCTAACATTTTGAATCTAGATGGCTCCTCTTCAGAGCTGAAGTGGTGTGGAAGGGGCAGCATTTATGTAATAGCTGTGGGTAGGGGGGAGGTTGTGGAGTGCTGGGGAGAGAGATGTTGATAGATCAGATTAAGTGATTGAAATGTGAGATAGTGGAGTCAGAACGGGATCTAAGGGACAATGTTTTCATGCAGAGGATGGTGCGTATATGGAATGAGCTGCCAGAGGAAGAGCTGGAGATTGGAACAATTACAACATTTTAAGAAGCATCTGGATGGGTGTAGGAACAGGAAGGATTTAGAGGGATATGGACTAAATGCTGGCAAATGGGGCTAGACTTATTTAGGATGTCTGTTCGGCGTGGACGAGTTGAACATAAGGGTCTCTTTCCATGCTGTATAAGTTGGTGACTCTGACTCTATCTTATGAGCAGTTCGCACCACAACCCCTTATGTGTACAGCTAGTGGTTTGTGCCAAGTTAGTCAGTCTTCATGAGGTGATGGTTGTTGTGGAAGCTGTATAATTGGGAACAGATTCAGGAAATTCAGCCAGAATTTCAAATTGCATTTTCTGTTTTCTGGCCCTGCAGAAAGGTTCAGGCTCATGGATATTGGGAGCAGCCAGGATCAGCTTTTGTGATTACTTCTGTTGGATGAAAGAAATGTTTTTAGGTTCAGAGTCATACAGCATGGAAACAGACCCTTCTGTACAACTAGTTCATGGCGATCATGTTCCCAAACCAAATCAGTCCCACTTGCCTGTGTTTAACCCATATCCCTCCAAATATTTCCTATTCAGGCTTTATCCAAATGTTGTAACTGTACCTGCATTCACCACTTCCTCTGACAGTTCATTCCACACACAAACCACTCTAGTTGAAAAAAATAATTGCTTCTTGTGCACTTTGCAAAACTTTATTCTGTCACCTTAAAAAGATGACCCCTTGTCTTGAATTCCCCCACCCTAGGGAAAAGACACTTGAAATTCACCTTATCCATGCCGCTTATGATTTCATAAACCTCTATAAGGTCAGCTCTCAAGCTCCTATGCGCCAGGGAAAGAAGTCCCAGCCTATTCAAACTACTTTTACAACTCAAACCTTCCATTCCCAGCAACATTTCCATAAATCTTTTCTGAATCCTCTCCGATTTAATAATATCCTTCCTATAGCAGGGCTACCAGAACTGCACACAGTACTCCAGAAGAGGTCTACCAACATCCTGTTCAACTTCAACATGCCATCCCAACTCCTGTACTCAAAGGACTGAGCAATGAAGACAAGTGTGCTCAATGCCACCTTAAGATAAGATTAGATTAGATTACTTACAGTGTGGAAACAGGCCCTTCGGCCCAACAAGTCCACACCGCCCCGCCGAAGCGCAACCCACCCATATTCCTACATTTACCCCTTACCTAACACTACGGGCAATTTAGCATGGCCAATTCACCTGACCTGCACACCTTTGGACTATGGGAGGAAACCGGAGCAGCCGGAGGAAACCCACGCAGACACAGGGAGAACGTGCAAATTCCACACAGTCAGTCACCTGAGGCGGGAATTGAACCCGGGTCTCTGGCGCTGTGAGGCAGCAGTGCTAACCACTGTGCCACCGTGCCGCCCATGTCTTTAACCAGCCTGTCTTTCTATGACGAGAAAGTGAGGTCTGCAGATGCTGGAGATCAGAGCTGAAAATGTGTTGCTGGAAAAGCGCAGCAGGTCAGGCAGCATCCAGGGAACAGGAGAATCGATGTTTCGGGCATAAGCCCTTCTGTCTTTCTATGACACAAGTTTCAACAAATCATGTACCTGAACCCCTTGGTGTCTCTCTACTACAACACTCTCCAGTGCCCTACCATCAATTGTATAAGTCCTACCTATGTTTGTTTTACAAAAATGCAATACCTCACTGTTACCCAAATTAAACTCCATCTGCCACTGTTCAGCCATTGACCCAGTTGATCAAAATCTTTTTGTAATCTTCTTCACTTTCCATTGTACCACCCATTTTGGTGTTAGCCACAAATGTACGAGTCATGCCTCCGAATCCTCCTCCAAATCATTTATACAAATGGTAAACAAAATTGTATTCATGCTCTTTGAATGTTGATTTGTATGAAGTGTTAGGATGTTAAGCATAGCTTTGGGTGGAAGGAAAGAGAAGAAAATAAAAGCAAACTTAGAAAACATGAGGGTTGAGAGTTACTGTTGATGTTCAGTTTAATACTTTAAGGTAGTTGTGTGAAATGACTGGTGCTTCTCTTTAAAAATGACAGGAAATAAGTACCTTCATAATGTGATGATCGATATAAGACCATAAGACATAGGAGCAGAAATTAGGCCATTCGGCCCATTGAGTCTGCTCTGCCATTCAATCATGGCTGATTGGTTTTTCAACCCCATTTTCCCACCTTCTCCCAGTAATCTTTGATCCCTTTGGCCATCAAGAATTTGTCTATCTCTATTTTAAGTACATTCAATGACCTGGTCTCCATAGCGCTCTGTGGCAGTGCACCACTCTCTAGCTGAAGAAGTTTCTCCTTCGCTCTTCCCTGGACTCTAAGGCTGTGCCCTCGCGTCCTTGTCCTTATCTCTCCTACCATTGGAAACGTCTTCTCAACATCCACTCTGTCCAGGCCATTCACTATTCTGAGAGTTTCAATCAAATCCCCTTTCATCCTTCTTCTAAACTCCATTGAGTAAAGTCCCAGAATCCTCAAACATTCCTCATATGTTAAGCCTTTCGTTCCTGGGATCATTCTCATAAAACTCCTCTGGATCTGCTGAGATATAGAGTCACAGAGATGTACAGCATAGAAACCGACCCTTCAGTCCAACCCGTCCATGACGACCAGATATCCCAACCCAATGGTCTCTTTTATATCTTTTCCCTCTCACCCTAAACCTATACCCTCTCGTTCTGGATTCCCTGACCCCAGGGAAAAGACTTTGTCTATTTTTCCCATCCATGCCCCTCATAATTTTGTAAGCCTCCTATAAGGACACTCTCAGCCTCTGACGCTCCAGGCTGAGACGCACCAATTGCTCAGAATACTCTAAACGTGCTCTGACCAAAGCCTTATAAAGGCTCAGAAGTACATCCCTGCTTTTAGATGTTAGTCCTCTTGAGATGAGTATTGTATTTGCCTTCCTAATTAGCGACTCAACCTGCAAGCTTACCTTAAGAGAAACCTGGCCTTAGACTCCCAAGTCCCTTTGCACTTCAGATTTCGGTATTTTCTCCCATTTAGAAAATAGTCCATGCCTCCCTCCTTCCTACCAGAGTGCATGACTTCTCACTTTCCCACATTGTGTTTCAACTGCTGTTTCTTTGCCTATTCTCCTAGCCTGTCTGAATCTTTCTGCAGCCTCCCCACCTCCTCAATACTACCTGCCTCTCCACCACCTATTTTTGTGTCATCTGCAAATTTAGCCAGAATGCCCTCAGTTCCATCGTCAAGATTATTAATGTGAAAAGTTGTGGTCCCAACACTGACCCTTGTGGAACACCACTAGTCACTGGCTTCCATCCTGAGAAGGACCCTTTTATCCCCATTCTCTGCCTTCTGCCTGACTATCCACCAGGCACTCTCTCACCGAATTATATTGGGAAGGTGCAGCATTTTGTTTCTCAGTGAAAGAGTTGGAAGTTGTATATTAATGAGATGACTTTGGGCTTTAATGATATGCAAATGCATGGAATCAAGACACTTGCCATCCAGTATTCAATCTTTTTGGGTGGTGTTTTAAAAAATGTTACTGGTGTAAACAACAGATTCTTAAGTAACCAGTTGATGAGTTACATGAGGTAAAGGTGTTAAGACAAGTGATGTGATGCTGCTGAAACCGTGGACAAGCAGATTGTTAGTAAATATTTGTAGTTCCAGCAACTTCCATTCTGAACTGGAGTCCGAGCTGTAGACCGTAAGGTTAGTAAAAGGTTCTGCCCAAGACTGTTCTTCCCTCCAGTGAGGGAGTTAATTGTTGAGTACTTATAGGGTATTCTTTTCTTAATTTCAGGTTTCCGGAATCTGTAGTATTTTTCAACTGTATTCTGCAACTGTCAAGAATATCCTTAAAGATGCTCCAACTCTCTGCAGTAACTTTACCAGAGGTGCTGCCGAAGTTCGGAGTAATCAGAGGTTTTGACACTGCTCAGAATTTAGGGGAGCAAAGCAAGAGCAGCTCAAAGAAATTCCTGGCTATAATGTGCAATCTTTCAGACTGACTGAGTACTGGAAGGAATATATTTAATGTACACAGTTGAGTCTACATTGCTCACAGAGTGTCGTCCTCTGATTAAAGAAACCAAATGCAGACTGAGTGACCACTGCTCAGAAGACCTGTAATTGGCCTACAGGCATGAAGCTGAGCTTCTAATCACCTGTAATGTTAATTCTCCGAACTGCTCAATCCCATGCGAATTCTTCTGTCTCCGGCCTTTGACACTAAGGCAATGAATCTCAGTGTAAGCGTGAGAAGCTGTGTCTCAGGTTTTGATTCAGGGCAGTACGGACTTCTGTAAAGTGTTCATTTTTGGATAGTAACTTTTGACCCTATTTCTTTAAGAGTCAGGTTGTTGATAATGTTTCTACTATTGATGCTTATACTTCCTTGAGCCCCATCAATTTTTTATTTTGCTCGTTGCATTTTATCTTGAACATAGCCCCTTTTTGTTATTTAATCTTGTTTACTTTACACTCACTCATGGAAATGTCTTTCTGTTCTTTCCTCTCCTCCTTTGCCTGCCTCAGTATTTTGTTAAAAACATGATCATGCTGAATAGCAGAACAGCCTCAAAGGGCCGAAGAGACCCCTCTTGCTCCTACTTTCTACATTTTTTTTTCAAAATGTAAGTTCAGTCACCTCCCCTTTGCATTCAAACATTTGGCAGACTTTAACAGAGTATCAACCCAAAACGTGAACTCTGTTTCCCTCTCCATAGATGTTGCTTGAGCTGATTGTTTACAATAATTTCTGATCTTCTTTCAGATTTCCGGTAATGACAGTGCTTTGTTTTTGTTAATTTTGTAAACCTGATGCTAACAATTTGGCAGTTGAAATTTATGAGCTGTGTAGCAGAATTTATTGGTCATGTTCTCAGTGAGCAGTCGCCCAGGTGCATAAAATATCATGTGTATAATCAGAGCTTTAGTAGCATAAGAATGAGGTACTTCTTTTGTAGATGAGTTTTTAAGTTTTGGTCAGGCTATTGCTGATTTGGAGGCCAAGAGGAACTGTTTGAGTAGGTTCAAAAAACTATCTAATTTTAGTTGGGATTAAGGTCTGTAAGGGATCACTATCCCATTAACTTATTGTTTGTAAGATCCATAAGTGAAGTCATTCAGAAGGATTCAACCAACTGGTTGTTCTTCTTGAGCCCTTTTGATTGGACTTTATTTTATCTGCATGCTTTGTCAGGGAGGTGCAAAGATCCATTCAGTTACATTTTGGAGGCTGTCTATCTCCAGGAACTCTGACTTCTGAGCAGGGTTTGGGAGTCTTAGTGGACACTGTTGGCCCAGTGTGGCAGGGTCTCTGTCTTCACAGGGCTCCCCCTCAAGTGTTTCAGGTAGAACCCGCAGGAATTCTGAGGCCATTATCTCTAGCAAAAACAGGTTTTGAGTCATCCAAGTACATGATTTGCTGTGACAGACAATGATAGCATCGTTTAAATAGTTAAGGTGCCAGTTTGCTAGTAGTTTTCCAGGAATTGACTATATTTGCCTGATTTTGAAACATATTTGAAAATTTATGTCTTATAAAGTCTAGCTACATGTCAAAAGCAGGAGGTCAGACTTTAGCAGAAGTGCAAAAGAGGATTTCTTGTTCTTTGTTCCTGTTTAAATCCAGTTATCTGCATGTTTGGATTGAAATGTTACTTAAATACTGATTAGAGTCATACAGTCATAGAGATATACAGCATGGAAACAGACCTTCGGATCAACCCGTCCATGCCGACCAGATATCCCAACCCAATCTAGACCCACCTGCCAGCACCCGGCCCATATCCCTCCAAACCCTTCCTATTCATATACCCATCCAAATGCCTCTTAAATGTTGC
>NC_057710.1:98622189-98624418 GCF_004010195.1 Chiloscyllium plagiosum | reverse complement strand
AAATCTTTTCTGAACCCTTTCAAGTTTCACAACATCTTTCCGAAAAGAAGGAGACCAGAATTGCACGCAATATTTCAACAGAGGCCTAACCAATGTCCTGTACAGCCGCAACATAACCTCCCAACTCCTGTACTCAATACCCTGACCAATGAAAGAAAGCATACCAAACGCCTCCTTGACTATCCTATCTACCTGCGGCTCCACTTCCAAGGAGCTATGCACCTGCACTCCAAGGTCTCTTTGTTCAGCAACACTCTGTAGGACCTTACCATTAAGTGTATACATTCTGCTAAGATTTGCTTTATTAAGTTGTTTTGTTACAACACAGCCAAACCAAATCAGCCTTTCTACCTCTATTCACAAAACAGTAAGATTAAAGTCTTCAAAGACCCTCTGAATTGACCCCGATGGTTCCTAACCAGACTTTTGAATAACCAATCCCAATCTCTGTGAATCAGCAACATTAGACTCCAGGTCTGTAACTTGAAAAAAACTCTTAGCAATGTAATAACTTCAGTAGAGCAAAATTATCCACCAAAGTAATTTAATTGTCCATGTTTTAAACCCAGCAAGCGTGGTTTTCAGGCTCGTTCACATGACCTGACCTGCCCTTCAGTCATGTCTCTCATTTGAGTTTTTGAGAAGGTGACCAAGCATGTGGATGAGGGTAGGGTAGTTAACGTGGTATACATGGACTTCAGTAAAGCCTTTGATATGGTTCCACATGGTAGGCTGTTGGAGAAAATTCAGAGGCATGGGATTGAGTGTGATTTAGCAGTTTGGATTAAAAACTGGCTTTCTGAAGGAAGGCAGCGAGTGGTGGTTGATGGAAAATATTCAGCCTGGAGTCTGGTTACTAGTGGTATGTCACAAGGATCTGTTTTGGGACCACTGCTGTTTGTCATTTTTATAAATGACTGAGACACACACATAGGTGGATAGGTTAGCAAGTTTGCGGATGACACTAAAGTCGGTGGAGTAGTGGATAGTGTGTTGCAGGGGAACTTGGATAAACTGCAGGATTGAGCTGAGAGGTGGCAAATGGAGTTCAATACAAATAAATGTGAGGTCATTCACTTTGGGTAGAATAACAGGAAGGCAAAATACTGGGTCAGTGGAAAGATTCTTGGTAGAGTGGATGTGCTGAGGGATCTTGGAGTCCATGTACATAGATCCCTGAAAGTTGCCACCCAGATTGACTGTGCTGTTAAGAAGGAATACGGTGTGTTAGATTTTATTAGTAAAGGGATTGAGTTCCAGAGCCATAATGTAATGCTGCAACTATACAAAATGCTAGTGCGGCCACACTTGGAATATTGTGTACAATTCTGGTCGCCTCATTTCAGGAAGGATGTGGAAGCATTGGAAAAGGTGCAGAGGAGATTTACCAGGGTGTTGCCTGGTCTGGAGGGAAGGTCTTATGAGGGAAGGCTGAGAGATTTGGGTCTGTTTTTATTGGAAAGACAAAGGTTAAGAGGGGATTTGATAGAGCCATACAAGATTACCAGAGGATTAGATAGGGTAGACAGTGAAAGTCTGTTTCCTAAGATGATGACATCAGCTTGTATGAGGGGGCATAACTACAAATTGAGGGGTGATAGATTTAAGACAGATGTCAGAGGCAGGTTCTTTACGCAGAGAGTGTTAAGGGCATGGAATGCCGTACCTACCAATGTAGTTAATTCAGCCACATTAGGGAGATTTAAGAAATCCTTCAATAAGCACATGGATGATGATGGGATAGTGTTGGGGAATGAGCTGAGATGAGTTCACAGTTCGGTGCAACATCGAGGGCCGAAGAGCCTGTTCTGCGCTGTATTGTTCTATGTTCATACGAAAGCTAGACAGACAAAATAACACAATTAAAGAATGTGTAAAATAACTGGCTAGATTACTTAAATGGTTTTCATGATGTGTTATTGTGGTTCTGTTTGCCGAGCTGGGAATTTGTGTTGCAGACGTTTCGTCCCCTGTCTAGGTGACATCCTCAGTGCTTGGGAGCCTCCTGAGAAGCGCTTCTGTGTTGTTCCCTCCGGCATGTATAGTGGTTTGCCTCTGCCGCTTCCGGTTGTCAGTTCCAGCTGTCTGCTGCGGTGGCCAGTATATTGGGTCCAGGTCGATGTGTTTGTTGATAGAATCTGTGGATGAGTGCCATGCCTCTAGGAATTCCCTGGCTGTTCTTTGTTTGGCTTGTCCTATAATAGTAGTGTTGTCCCAGTCGAACTCATG
>NC_057710.1:98587146-98620960 GCF_004010195.1 Chiloscyllium plagiosum | reverse complement strand
CTTTGTATTACCGCTTCTGCTATGAGTCCAGAGATGGGTGAGCCCATGGGTGTGCCGTTGATTTGTTCATATATTTGGTTGTTGAATGTGAAGTGTGTTGTGAGGCACAGGTCCAGTAGTTTGAGTATGCCGTCTTTGTTGATAGGTTCCCGGTCTTGTTGTCTGTTCTGTATGTCCAGCAGTTTGGCTATTGTTTCTCTGGCTAGGGCTTTGTCAATAGAGGTGAACAGTGTCGTTACGTCGAATGAGACCATGGTTTCTTCCTTGTCTATGTGTATATTTCTGATGATGTCCAAGAATTCCTGTGTTGATTGTATAGAGTGTCTGGATCCGCTGATCAGGTGTTTCAGTTTCTGCTGTAGTTCTTTAGCCAGTTTGTGTGATGGTGTCCCTGGTAGTGATACGATGGGTCTGAGTGGGATGTCTGGTTTGTGCACTTTAGGTAGTCCATAGAATCTGGGGTGATGTTGCTATCAGGTTTCATTCTCTGTAGGTCAGACCTGGTTATCTCTCCGTTTTTTTTGTAGGTTCCTCAGTGTGTTGTTTATCATATTGGTGAGCTGTGGGGTGGGGTCAAACTCCCTCTTTTGGTAGGTGTTGGTATCTGCAAGTAGTTGTTGCGCATTCTGGGTGTACTCCGTTTTGTCCAGGATGACCGTCATTCTGCCTTTGTCTGCTGGTAGTATGATTATGTCCTTATCGTTTCTTAGTATTTTTAGTGCTTCCCTCTCCTTGGTATTGAGGTTATGTGTTTGTCTTTTCCTTGTTATCAGGGATACGATACTTTGTCTCACTGTTTGTTGTGTCTCTTCTATCAGTCCATTGTTCCTGAGTGTGCATTCTAGTGCTGCTAGGAAGTCTGCTGTCTTGGCGTCCCTGTGGTTATAGTTGAGTCCCTTGGCCAGTATTGTTCCTTCCGTGTCTGTGGGAGAGGTTTCTAACCCAGGTATGTGTTGTGGTGTCCTCTCCGTTGTGTGTTAGTTTGTGTTGTTACATAGGACAAACAGGAAGACGGCTAACGATCCGCATACATGAACATCAACTAGCCACGAAACAACATGACCAGCTATCCTTAGTAGCCACACACGCAGATGACAAGCAACATGAGTTCGACTGGGACAACACTACTATTATAGGACAAGCCAAACAGCGAACAGCCAGGGAATTCCAAGAGGCATGTCACTTATCCACCGATTCTATCAACAAACCCATCGACCTGGACCCAATATACCGGCCACTACAGCGGACAGCTGGAACTGACAACCGGAAGCGGCAGGGACAGGCCACTATACATGCCAGAAGAAACAACACCGAAGCGCTTCACAGGAGGCTCCCAAGCACTGAGGATGTCACCTAGACAGGGGACGAAACGTCTGCAACACAAATTTCCAGTTCGGCGAACAGAACCACAATAACGAGCACCCGAGCTACAAATCTTCTCCCTAACTTTGAACACCTATGATGTGTTATTTCACAGACCTCGATAATTGTTCCTTGGTTGATTTTCTGAAGATGTTGACCAGGCCCACCTTTTTAGCTCACATGAAGAAGTCAGTAATACTTAGTTTCTATTTTCTGAACTTCCAGGAGCTGATAATGGGGGGTTAGGCAGGGAGTTGTAGCGTCAACAGCCAAATTCCTCTTCCCAGTAAAAATACACAGTCCAAAATTCGGTCAAAACTCTGGCCTCTCCCTGTCATGCCGACAGTATTTCCACCAGGTTCCAGTTACCATTCAACAGCTGCCATCTGCTTGAGCGTAAGATGTTTGCCAGACTTCAGGAACCAATTCTCAGCCACTGACTTCGTTCATGGACAAACATCCACTATCTGTTTAATCAATGCTCTCCCTTGGTGTCGGAGAACCTGTAGAATCTTTTGATGAAAGACTAACCTGCAGTTAACTTTGAGACCTGGTCCCACAAATAGAGAACAGCTTGTTTGGTCTGTTTATTTTTGACACAAGCTGCTGCTCACAGTACAAAGATCATCTTGAACTCAGTTCATGGCTCCAAACCAAAATTGGTAAAAGAATAAAATAGCAATAATGACAAATCAGTGACTGTTCTAACAATGGTCATTTCTGTATTGTGCAACATTTGAAAAATACAAAACATTACCAATAAATTAATGAAGGAACATTCAATTATTTGCATATGAACTGTATGTTTTTCTATTAAAGCAAAATGCTGAAGATCTGAAACAAACACAGGACAATACTGGAGAGCCTCAGCAGATCTGACAGCTTCTGTGGAAAGGGAAACGCATTTAACATTTCCAGTATGACTTTTCTTCAGAACTGAAAGGGTTAGAGTATGGGTTTTATTTATACTTTTTCCAAAGGCCCAGTACAAAAGGCAAAGGAGTTGTTAATGGTGATGAAGGAGAAAAAGTGATATAAAATGGGTGTACATTAATGTGTGAAAGGGAGACAGTGGGTTCTGTAATCTGAGAGCAAACAAACACAAAACAAATAAGGCCAAGTTGTGTTGGGGGAGGGAGAGAATGTAAGAAAACTGGAGAACAGACATCATGCAGTCAGGCTCTGAAGTTGTCGAATTCACCGTTGAGCCCTCAAGACTGTAGAGGGCCTGAGTGAGAAATGAAAAGTTATTGCTTGAGTTTATGTGGTGCTTTGGAGGAACATTGCTGCAGGCCCAAGGACTGAAATGTTGTCATGAGAGCAAGGTGTTTTTTTTCAAACCGGTCAGGATCGTTCCTGTGGACAAAATGGCTGTGTTCCCCAAAGTGGTTACCCAGTCTGTGTTTTGGCTCTGTGTAAACAAGGTCACATTGTGAGCAGTGAATGCAGCAGATTGAATTGAAAGAAGCAATTCAAACACTGCTTCACCTGGAAAGTGTCTTTGGGGCCTTGGACAATGAGGAGGTGAACTGGTAAGTGTTTACACCTTTTGTGTTTGCATGGGAAGGTGCCGGAGGAACTGTTGAGGGTGATGGAGTGACCAGGATATCACAGAGGCAATGGTCCTTGCTGGATGCTGCTGACAGTCATGGGAAAGGGAAAATGTGTTTGGAGGTGGTGGAAATGGTGGAGAATGGTATTTTGAATATGGAGACTAGCAGAGTGGATGCTGAAGACAGGGGATCCTTATCAATGCCCTCATGGAAGGGAAGAGTGAGAGTGATGGAATGTTGGCTTATATTTCAAGAAGATTGGCGTATAAGAGTACAAAAGTCTTGCTGCCATTGTAAAGGTGCTGATGAGATCATATCTGGAGTACTGTGGGTCATTTACTTAAGGAAAGATATCATTTTATTGGAAACAATTCAGAAAAGCTTCACTGGTTCACTACGATGGGTACGGAAGGATTGTCTTATGAGTAAAGGTTAAACAGGTTGGGAGAAGGTGAGGACTGCAGATGCTGGAAATCAGAGTCAAGAGTGTGGTGCTGGAAAAGCACAGCAGGTCAGGCAGTATCCGAGAAGCAGGAGAATCGACATTTTGGGCATAAGCCCTTCATCAGGAATGAGACTTGTGAGCCAGTGTTGGGGCGGGGGAGCTGAGGGATAAATGAGAAGGGGGTGGGGCTGGTTGGAAGGTAGCTGGGAATGAGATAGGTAGATGAAGGTGAGGGAGAAGGTGATAGGTTGGGGAGGAGGGTCGAGTGGATAGGTGGCAAAGATGATGCACAGGTCAAGAGGGTGGCGCTGAGTTCCAGGCTTGGGATTGGGGTAAGCTTGGGGGGAGGGGAAATGAGCAAACTGGTGAAATCAACATTAATCTTGTGTGGTTGCAGGGTCCCAAGGTGGAAGGTGAGGCATTTTTCACGAGGTGTCGGGTGGTTAGGATTTGGTGATGGAGGAGGCCCAGGACCTGCATTTCCAGGGTGGAGTGGGAGAGGGAGTTAGTGTTCAGCCACAGGATGATCGGGCTGGTTGGTGCAGATGTCCCAGAGATGTTCACTGAAACAATCCGCAAATTGTCGTTCTGTCTCCCCGATGTAGAGGAGACCACATTGGCTGCAACGGATACAGTAGATGGCACTGGTGGAGGTACTGGTAATTTTCTGTCGGATGTGGAAGGATCCTTGGGGCCTTGGATGGAGGTGAGGGGGGAGGTGTGGGTGCAGGTTTTTGCACTTCCTGCAGTGGCAGGGGAAGGTGCCAGGAGTGGGGTGAGGGCTGGTGGGAGTCCTGATCTGACAAGGGAGTCACGGAGGGAATGGTCTCTCCAGAATGCTGATAGGGATGGGGAGAGCATTATACCCCTAGTAGTGGGGTCTGTTTGTAGGTGGCGGAGGGTGATGCGATGTATCCGGAGGTTGGTGGGGTGGAAGGTGAGGACCAGGTGGTTCTGTCCTTGATGTGATTGGAGGGGTGAGGTTCAAGGGCGGAGGTGTGGGAAGTAAAAGAGATCTGCTGAAGGTCATCGTCGACCACATGGGAGGGGAAATTACAGTCTTTGAAGTTGGAGGCCATCTGGGATTTTCTATGGTGGAATTGGTCATTCTGGGAAAGATGCAGTGGAGTCGGAGGAATTGGGGAAATGTGATGGTGTTTTTAATAGGAGGCAGGATGGGAGGAGGTGCAGTCCAGGTAGCTGTGGGAGTCTGTGGGTTTATAGTAGATATCCATGGTTAGTCAGTCACCAGAGATGAAGGTAGATAGGTCTGGGGAGGGGAGGGAGGTGTCTGAGATGGTCCAGGTGAATTTGAGGTTGGGGTGAAAGGTGTTAGTGAAGTTGATGATCTGTTCAACCTCCTCACGGGAGCATATGGTAGCGCCAATGGTCATTGATGTAGCAGAGGAACAGGTGGGGGATGGTGCCAGTGTAGCTGCAGAAGATGGATGGCCACATACCCGACAAAGAGGCAGGCGTAGCTGGAGCCCTTGCGTGTGCCCATGGCTGCCCCTTTGGTTTGGAGGAAGTGGGAGGATTGGAAGGAGAAGTAGTTAAAGCTGAGGATCAGTTCAGCCAGACGGATGAGCGTGTCGGTGGAAGGGTACGAGTTGGGACGGCATGAGAGGAAGAAACGGAGGGCTTGGAGACCTTTGTGGTGGATAGATGTGTACAGGGACTGGATGTTCATGGTGAAGGTAAGGTGTATGGGACCAGGGAAATGAAAGTCTTGAAGGTGAAGGGCACGGATGGTGTCCCGAATGTAGGTGGGACTTTACTCACTGGAGTTTAGAAAATTGTGAGGGGTGATGGCATTGAAACATATAGGATTATCGAAGCTCAAGAGGCTAAATGTTGAAGAATGTTTCACCTCGAGGGAGAGTCTGGGACCAGAGGGCACAGTCTCAGAATAAAGAGGCTGCAATTTAGGACTAAGATGGGGAGAATTTCTTCTCTGAGGGTTGATTGCCTTTGGCATTCCTTCCACAGAGGGCTGAGTCCTTGTGTCTATTTAAGGCTGAGATAAGTAATTGATTGACCATTAAGGAAATCAAAAGTTATGGGGAAAATACAGGAAAGGGGAGTGAAAAATCTCACATCAGCGATGATCCTATTGAATGACAGAGCAGGCTTGAGGGGCCAGATGGTCTTATAGCCTGAAGTGTGGGAGATGGGGTGATGGCCCTGTCAGGTTCAATGTGCGGGGTATGTTTCCTGTTGGAGATAAAGGTCATGTTGGAGGCAGCCTGCTGGAAGGTGGCAAGCAAGTGATATTTTTGAGTAAGTATTTGGAATAGTATGTGTGCTTGTTGGCTTGAAACCTGAGGAAGCTTGCACATCATGCTAACCAAAACTCAGTCTCGGATTGCACATTATAAAAGTCCATTTGAATGAGCAGTGGAGGCTGGCAGGGCTTATGGTTCCAAACAGTTGGAAAGAATCTGGTTGCTCAGTCTAACACTTTTTGCACATCTCTGGCAAGGCTAACAGTTTCTGCTCATTCCTCCAAAGCCCGGAGAAAGGATTGCTGTCAAAATCTTGTTGGGTGGTCTGAAAGTGGTCTTCATGACGAGGTATAAAATAGTTCTGTTTTTACTTTGTAGCATCAGAAAGTGACCTGCAGAACAAGCGCCTGAAGCTGGATTATGAGGAAATCACTTTATGTCTGAAAGAAGTGACTCTGGTTTGGGAGAAGATGCTCAATGTGCCTACAAGGTCAACAGTTAAATTTGACATGGAGACTATTCATGTAGCTATGGGTCAAGGTGAGTAACCAGTATTTATTACTTACCAAATCAACAGTGGATGTAATAAGCTTCATTAATTAATCGGAATAATGAGGTTCTTGTTGGAATCATTTAGTGGTACCAAATTCAGATTCATTTTAACTATTGTATAGAATGTAAAGATAGTGGAATTCCTTTTGACACAGAATCTCCAGATTTTTGGAGTTGAAGTTTCAGTCACCCATTGCATCGCTCACCCGGCTACATTGCCTGAAACCAGGTTTGTTTATGCATTGGGGTAGAATGCAGGGCCTAGCTACCAGGAGATGGTGAGGGGCCATTACATGATGCTCCTCCAGCTTACAGAGACCTATTCTGTCAATGGGAAAAACGTTCCAACTCTTACAATTCTCCTTTTGCTTATGGTGAGCGTGATTTCCTTAATTTTGTTCAAGCGTTATTGAAGTTTCCCATCCGACCCACGTCAATGCCAGATCCCAGAAAGGTACTAACATTCGTAAAGTCCAATGAACCTCTGTTGCAAACAACAATAATCCATCTCGTCACATCTTTATTTGTGTTCACTATGCAAAGCTATTTTTATTAATAGTTGCTTTTCTCCTATGAGTGAAATGGCTATAGTGAATGGAGGGTAACTCCTAGTTGAATTATAATGAAGATATTAACGGCTGCCTATAATACAGGGTGAAATTTAATGGACAGTACATCACAATATCACAAGTTCTGCAGACAGCATTTTGAGATGTTTCTTTTTGGCAATTTGGAATGCAGCTAATTTTCAGAATATTTGCTTGCTGCATTGATCTGAACATGAAAGCCTGCTTTCTTGTGTTCATGTGTTGATCATCAAAGTGAGGATTGCCATTGCCAGGGAGTAAAGCATTTTCCATTTTGGACAAGTATTGTATGCATCAAGTGGTGCCAGGTTAGGCAAAACAAAGCCAAATGCAAAACAACAGTCCTTCCTAGAATCATAGGAATTTACAGTATGGAAGGAAGCTATTTGGCCTGTCATTTTTCTAGCAGCTGACAAGTAGCCATCCAGCTATATCCTGCATTCCAACTATAAAGTTTCTGTCCTTGTTGGCTTCAGAACTTCAAATTCAAGTCTGAGTACCTTTTAAATGCTATCAGGATTCCATCTTTGCCACTAATTGAACAGTGAGTTTCAGATCCTCACCACTGTCTGGGTCAAAATACTTTTCTCTGAAATCCCTGATGAACCTTCTACTTAATCAGAGGGTATTTACTCCTCATCGAGAGAGATAGGGATTTTCTTGGCACTTTATATAGGCCCTCATCATTTTATTTCACTTTAGTTCAGATGACCCTCAGACTTCAGTCCCAAAGAGAACAAACAGCCTGTTTAGTTCTTTCCTCATGTAAAATTCTACAGGCCAGGCAACTTCCTCACAACTCTCCTGCTATCTCTCTGGTGTAATCACATCTTTGCCGTAGTATGATCAGAACCAGACACACTACTCTCATTTCTAACTAGTATTTTAGACAGCTTCACTCTTCTTCCTTGAATATTCTGTGTCCTGATTAATAAAAGCAGGTTTCCCATGTGTTGTCTTAACCAGATTATCTACCTACTTAGTCAATTCTGGATCTTATGATCGCCAATGTACCCCTCTTTCTTTACAGTTCTCAGTATCTTACTATTTAATATGTATCCCTTAACTTCCCAAGTGTACTATCTCACACTCCAAATTGCAGCAACCTTAGATGAGCACACCCGACTGCATTGGTATTATTATTCTCTGTTTCATAAGCCAACCTTCCTATCACCATTTCATTGTCACTCAACTAGTATCCAGTGAGATATTTGTGGCTTCAGTTTTTACAAAGATCCCAACCCTCTGCTTTTACTATAGTCATGGAAGCATGTAGCATTAATGAGTGTGTGCGCTTTTGGAAAAGTGAATGAACCGGTTTCATCACATCTTCATTTTTCATGCCTTGTGGATGTTAACTGAAGACAGGGCAAGATTTAATTCTGATGCCATCTGTGGCCAGTTGGCTTGCTGATGGTCTCTGGTTGAAGGTTGGCACCAAAATGAGGTGTGGCAGTGCTACCAATGCCTGTGGAGTTGCTGCAAGTGAGAATTAGCAATGTCCAGTGAGCAAGGGTGACTGTTCTGTACCATGCATCACTGCCAGTGTCACTACCGCGATTGTGCACGAATGGAGTGGCGGACATGAACATGATAAGTTTCCTTATCTATTTCTATAGCTGTAGGTGAATTGGATTGGGATCACTGAAAGCCATAAAAAAGTGGTCAGAACTGCAGCAGAGCAAAATTGTTTTGCATTCTGTTTTGGTTTGACTTTGATGCAATTATCCCTTGTTGTTTCTTATCAGGGTTTTTTTTAAATTTGAATTTCCCTTTGGGCATGACACTCCCATAACGTCAGAGGCCTGTTTTTGTGCTTTAATGCAACTGTTCAATATTTTCAAAAGATTTGTTGAGAGAATTGACTTCATTCAAAACACTCATTATACTGTTTCCCTAACAGCACATTCTTCCTCATTGATAATGGCAAACAGGTGGCTAACTTGTTGCTTTGTGTTATGATACAATTGCAAAAAAAACGTGAACTGATTTCTGACAGATTTTCAAAAACTAACAGCTGACTTCTACTTTGCAATCTTGCTACAAGAGCAATGACAGCAACAAAAATGAAACACAGTTGTAGCTAAATAAATTGTGGTTACGAGCTTGCCTGACCGTTTTAGATCCTTGTGTGAGCGTACATGGATGTTGCAATTGTTTGGTTTGACTATAGGAAGCGAATATTGTTTTTAATTCCAAAGCTGCTTAAGCACCGGTATGCCGTACAAGTGTTTTTCCCTTTTGTCCAAGTTCCTTCCAATTGCAGAGGACTGGGTGGATAGACTAATGGCAGTGCTGTTCAGGAGAAAGAGCCGAGTGTTTGAGGTAATTGCTGGGCAGCAGCCGGTTCATCAGCTGAAGTATTCCACTTCCTTTTGGGAAAAGGACCCTGAAGTGAATGGATCGTTTAATCAACCAAAGCAAAACTGGGACCATCCATAGAACATTTTGGAATTAGTACAGTGTGTGAGAAGTTTAGGGATCACTAAAATGTCTGTGCACATTAATAAAAAGCACAGTGCTAATATTCTCAAATGTAAATCATGTTTCAACTGTCCCTTTTGATTTCTAGCCCACTGTGTTTGCTTTTCAAAATGAAGATGATAAGAATAGTGCTTTGGTTCTCTTCCTGATTTTCATCTTTTAAAAACAATGACTTATTCTGAAGTGTGATTCCACGGCTGATAATCCTGTTGTATCTTACCCAAAACACCAGCCATCAGTGAGTGTGATTGATAGTTTTGGGGTGCAGAGTGGCAGAGAAACTGATCCTGTCATCTCCTAACATTTATATGTATGCAGTCCTGGTGCAGGTTTTGTTGAATAACTACCATCAAGTGGTTTTCTTTCAGCTTGGAAACCAATTTTCATGTCTTCGCCTTAACAAGGGATCAAACCAAGGACATGTCTAGTCTGAATGACTTGGTTTCACTGTGTTTACTACTTGAGATTTTCGAGACGAGATAGTTTGACTTATTACTGTGAGGTTTCGATCAGTTAAAAATATTACAAAGCCTACTCAAGATTAATTAAAACATCAAGGTGTGGTTCCTCGTCAATGTGTGTACATGGAAAATCTCCATTGTTTATTGCATGCACACTCTGAATTTTATAGGGTAACATGACCCTTGATATCTGGTGGTGAGCCTGTCCACCATTGTGACAGCTGCCCCTTAACAACTTAACAGCAAGAGCATTGTTACGGTGAGGGGACACCCCATTGTGGAAGCAAGTCCCACCTCATTGAGCTGCTGGCCAATTGGATGGCCAGCACTCCTGTAGACCCAGCAGCCCCAGCTGAGATTGCAACCTGCCTCATCAAAGACGAGCCCAGACCTGAGTTAAAGCAGCAGAGTTTCCACATTCAGTACCTGCCCTGGGTAAAATAATAGAGATAAGTTGGTAAGGGGCCCATGTTCAAAGTGGAGACAGAGTGGTGATCATTGACATATTGAGAAGAATATATTCTTATCCCAACACACAGCGTTCCAGTTGGTTATAAGAATTTAAACGTGTGTTTAATGTGGAGAGTGGTAGTGACAGGGAAGTAAGGGACAGAAAAGACCTTGTGTTAGAGGATCAAGTCACCTCATCATGTTTGATTCCATTGATTTTTGACTGCAGAGCTCAAAAATATTACTTGTTTTAACATCCTAATCGCAACAAAGTTCTTCCACATTGGTAGAGTATGAACCCAGCCTGGTAAATCCGACCTGGTTGTTATCATCTGCAATACCTGAAATATGTTTTTTGTCCTGTATAAGAATTATGTGAAACTAGTTAAGTGCTCTAAAGGAGTTGTTCAGTGCTTCATAATTATTATTCTAATATGTATTTAAATTAGGAATAACTGCCACAAATGGACATTTTGCTATTGGTCAAATTTACTTAATTTGGTTGGCATTTCCTACAGAAATGTGCCTTTAAAACATTTTTTGTATTTTCACTCATAATAGAGGAAGATTCACATTTTAAGAGATTTATTTTGGGTGTGTTCAAATGGCACAATCTCTTAAAATATATGTTAGAGTCAAAATATAAACTGGTTTCTCTTTCCACAGATGTGCAGACCTGCTGAGTTTCTCTAGCACTTGGTTTTTATTAAACACAGCCAGCGTAAAAGCTAAATCAAACTGTCAAATGTCAAACTCATTACATGGAAATGAAAAAAAAAGCACAAGGCAAAGATCACATGTGAAATGTTTTTGTCTAACTACATTTAAAGAGGTAAATTTGCAACACGTTAAAAAGAAAACTGGAAATCAAATAAATTGAAAGCTAAATTCCAAAGTAACAACATGTTGTTGCTCTTCTTCTGAGGAGGAGGAGGAGGAGGAGGAGGAAATTCACACCTTTTTCTTAAATTAGAAATCCATGTTGCCAAAGTGCAATGAGCATCACTACTGAGTACTCCAATCTATCACTGTGGGAACGGAGAACCAACCTTCTCTTCAATTATCCATGCGGCGCATTCAATTTATTGAGTGAAGATGACACAGGACATCGGCACGTTTTTTCTTCAGATTTTTTTTGATTTTTGACTTGTGGAAAACCTGGCTGTAGTAATCTTGCTTATATTTGTAATAGTTTAAATGAGACTGTGGTGAACAGAGTTAGTGGGTACCAAAACATTCTTTGTGGTTCCATCCGGGAACCTGGGATGCTACTGCAGCAATTTCACCATCACAGAATATTACGGTGCAGTCAGATTGCAAAGGAATGCAGGTTAAAGTGTATTTTAAAGCAGCAATGAGGTTTTCAAACAGAATTTCAGACCTGGGGTTCCAGGAGCTGAAGGTGGTGCTGCCAGTGGTGAGTGTATTGCAATTGGCCAGAACTGGGGGAGTGCAAATATCACAGGCGTGTGTAGGACTGGTGAATATCTGAAATGGGAGGGGAAAGATCATGGAGTATGGATTTGAAAGTGTTTATTTCCTGTAGGAGGCTGGGTTGTGAGATTCCTTCTCCTTATTCCTAACTTAATGTTTCCTTCCTTCAATTTTAACTGATCTATAAAGCTTGTTTTCTTTTTGAAGGTGGGAATGCCAAAGCTTTGGTAATGACACATCACAACATTAGGTGGCAGCAATGCTAAACTTTGCACACATGGTTATTAAGTTGACCTCCAGTGCTTGAACATGCAACCACAGCAGAGTGAAAGGCAATTCTGATATGGGAAAGATGGAACCACAAAGAATGTTTTGGTACCCACTAACTCTGTTCACCACAGTCTCATTTAAACTATTACAAATATAAGCAAGATTACTACAGCCAGGTTTTCCACAAGTCAAAAATCAAAAAAATCTGAAGTGCTGATGTCCTGTGTCATCTTCACTCAATAAATTGCATGTGCCACATGGATAATTGAAGAGAAGGTTGGTTCTCCGTTCCCATAGTAATAGATTGGAGTACTCAGTAGTGATGCTCACTGTACTTTGGCAACATGGATTTCTAATTTAAGAAAAAGGTGTGAATTTCCTCCTCCTCCTCAGAAGAAGAACATGTTGCTACTTTGGAATTTAGCTTTAAACTTGTTTGATTTCCAGTTTTCTTTTTAACATGTTGCAAATTTACCTATTTAAATGTAGTTAGACAGAAACATTTCACATGTGATCTTTGCCTTGTGCTTTTTTTTTTCATTTCCATGTAATGAGTTTGACATTTGACAGTTTTGATTTAGCTTTTTGTTGGCTGTGTTTAATAAAAACCAAGTGCTGGAGAAACTCAGCAGGTCTGCACATCTGTGGAAAGGGAAACCAGTTTACATTTTGAACTCTAACATGACATCTACAGCACTTTGAAAAAAGAAAAACAGATTACCAGCATCCTCAGTTGTTTGTTGCAATACTGCTGTTACTTTCTTGTATTTATTTTCTGCTTTGATTATAAACCATAAACTGAAGTATATATCCTGCAAGCGTGTGATTGCTGTTAGCACTTCTCAGAACAATCAAGATTATCAGTTTACATTTGGAGAGCACTGCTGTTGATCCCCTAACACTTTGCAGTGTAGTGTTATGTTGAAAAACTCCGGTTTAAACATCTCTCCTGCATCCCTCTTCCCCTTTTCTATCCTGCCCCTCCACCACCAAACTCAGAAAATCTGAGGTGGGCAAGGATGGAAAATATTTGGGACTGTGTCAATCTGCTTTGGCACTTTCTTGCTGGTGCCCAAATCCAGCTGTGTCGAAACAAACCCAAGTGCAGACAGTGCCAGTTAAACATGGGACGCACACTTTGCTTGTCTGGTGCTGGAGATCTTGGGAACTGGGTGAAGAGACAGCAGTGTTTGCCTGTAGTGATTTGTTTATTTAATAATTCCTGCCTTCAATCAGATTTATCACATTGCTACTTCTGAAGACAGGTCACTGGACAGGAAATGTTAACTCTGCTCTCTTTCCACAGATGCTGGCAGACCTGTTGAGCTTCTCTAGCGATTTGTTTTTGTTTTCAGTTGCTAAATTGATTCTAACTTTTTACTAATGCATTAATTTAACTAAATAATCAAATAAATAAGGACACTTTTTGCCCAAAATATTTACTATGATTGGAGATAGAGCAAAATTCCAAAGTATACACCATGCTTGATGTCAAAATACAAAGGGAACAAATTCGCAGTTTCACCTGGAAATATAAATTATCTGCTGTGCCATGTTTGAGGTGTACAAAATTAAAAATTGCACAACACCAGGTTATAATCCAACAGGTTTAATTGGAAGCACACTAGCTTTCGGAGCATCACTCCTTCAGGTGATAATGAAAGAGCGACACTCCAAAAGCTAGTGCTTCCAAATAAACCTGTTGGACTATAACCTGGTGTTGTGTGATTTTTAACTTTGTACACCCCAGTCCAACACCGGCATCTCCAAATCATGTTTGATGTGAACGTTCTAGTGTGCTGCAGAAGCAACTTCTTTGGCTTTTGTGCCAACTTTTTTTTCAAAAGTGAATATTTTGATTTGAAACTGAAACAGAACTCAGCATTTGAAACAAACTTATACTGATAATTTCTGCATTGTAACTCTCATTGCCCTCAGTGACATAGAAGTATAAATATAGGAGAATGGCACACACCGGTCTGATTGCCATTGTTTCCCAATACCAGGCTTACTATAAAATCACCTACTGAGTCTGTATCCAATGGCTGTTTGATTGTGTTAATCAATGCAATCACTTTTTGGGTTGTGCTGCTATATTTAGAATCAGCGATTATTTTCTCTTTTTATGTTAGAGTTTGAATGCAGAATGGATCATCTCTTGAACTAGTGATACTGGAACATGTGTTTAAGATATATCTATATGACTTTTTAAAAACTTATTTATGTGGGGCGTGGATGTCACTGGCTGGCAAGCTTTCAGTTGCTGAGCCTAGTTGCCCTTTGAAGGTGGTGCTGAGCTCCTGCCTTGAACTGCTGCAGTCCACATGCTGGAGGTAGACCCACAATGCCATTAGATAGTTGATGCACTGGTAATGATCTTCCAGGAATATCCTTTAAGATTCTGGAAAAGTTTGAGGGCATTGCACAACTGCCAATGCAACATCTTTATTCTCCTTTTAAAAGTAAAGGACGCAAAATGATCGGTCATCATGGCCACTCTTACTGATAGTTTCCAGATTTATTAATTGAAACTAAATGCCACTAGAATCCATGGTATGTTTTGAACTCTTCTCTCCAGCATTAGCCTGGACCTCTAGATAACTAGCGCAGTAATATTACCACCAGGTCACCCTGTGCCCACTTTGGTCTTTTAATTCCTACCATTTTCATGTCGTGGCCACCTTGTCTTTCAAATCTGGATGGATGTGGTGACATAACATGAATTGAAAAAAAAATGGGTTAAAAAATTGTTTGGAGAAGCTTAATTTACTTTTTATGCGTAATGTTATTATGCGCAGTTAGCAAACACGTCAACCTTTGATGTGAAGGAAGACTGCAAAATGTTTTATATTGCTGACAGGCCTCAACACTGAATCCAAGTTGACCCCTTATCTTATCACCATGATCAGGTAAGTTTGAGATGGGTACATCAAAATGTTTTGATCAACCATGGAAATGGAGGGTTATGGAACAGGCAGGGAAGTGGAGTCAAGGCTAAAGCCAGATTAGCCATTTGAATAAAAGCAAAATACTGCAGATGCTGGAAATTTGAGCCAAACGTGCAGAATGCTGAAGAAATTTAATAGATCTGGCAGCACCTGTGGAGAAAAAAATAAAGTTAATGTTTCTTCAGAACTGAAGAGTCAAGATAAACCTGAAATGTTAACTGTGTATCTCTCTCTACAGATGCTGCTGAGTTTCTCCAGAATTCTCTGTTGGCATCAGATCTTAGCGAATGGTGGATCAGGATCAAGAAGCCAAATGATCCTAAGTCCTGTGATTTTATATTTGGGGTGGGGGGGAAGCTGGGGTTATTGATAACTAGAAACTGAAATGAGCAGATTTACAATTTTCACTCCTACCAAATCCTGTTTTACATGTCAATTTTAACATTGTCCATACAAGCCTATTTAATAATTGTACTAGAAATTATGCATGAAAAATGGAGTGGTAGATCTGTGTGCAAATCTCCAGCACTACGATCAGAATATCGTCAAGAGTCTAGAACCTTTCCTTATACCAGGCCTTGTTATCACATGATTTGGAGATGCTGGTGTTGGACTGGGTTGTACAAAGCTAAAAATCACACACTACCAGGTTATAGTCCAACTGGTTTAATTGGAAGCACTAGCTTTCGGAGCGACGCTTCTTCATCAGGTGGTTGTGGATGACACAATTGTAAGACACAGAATTTATAGCAAACGTTTTACAGTGTGATGTAACTAAAATTATACATTGAAAAATACCTTGATTGTTTGTTAAGTCTCTCATCTGTTAGAATGACCATGATAGTTTCACTTCTTTCATATGTAAATCACAAAATGTTTTTAAAAAAAAGTTACATTCTCAGGTTAACTGTAACAATTGGTGTCAGCCAGTTAAGATGTTAAGATGTTGAAGGTGTTAGCCCCCTGTGTTCCCTGTCTGTGCCGTAATGTTTAGGCTGATTCTAATCTAAAAAGTGAATAAACAGCATCTTACATGGATTCATGCAGTATTTGATCAAAGTATAATGTAACTCCGCTAGTACAAATTCACCCCACAAACGTATATGTGTATGTGTACATGTGGGTTTTTTTTTGTGTCTGTCTGTCTGTCTGGAGTGGGGAGTTGTGATTGTATGTGTGTGTGAGAGAGTGTAAAGTGTCTAAGTCTGTGAAAGGATGCGTGTGTGTGTGTCTGTGTACACTCCTACAGACACACACTCTCCCAAACTCTCATGCATCCTCTCAGACTTTATACACACACACAGACTCTCACAGACTCACACAGACTCTCACAGACTCACACAGACTGACACTCTCAGACTCACACACTCACAGACACACACACGCGCACACACACCCCACCTGCACACATACATGTATACGTTTGTGGAGTGAATTTGTACGTGCAGAGTTACATTGTACTTTGCTCTCAAACTGCATGAATTCATGTAAGACTCTGTTTACTCACTTTTTAGATTAGAATGAGCCTAAACATTATGGCACAGACAGGGAACACAGGGGGCTAACACCTTCAATATCTCAACATCTTATCTGCGCTGACACCAATTGTCACAGTTAACCTGAGAATGTAACTTTTTAAAAACATTTTGTGATTTTCATATGAAAGAAGTGAAACTATCATGGTTATTCTAACAGATGAGAGACTTAACAAGCAATCAAGGTATTTTTCAATGTATAATTTCAGTGACATCACACTGTAAACTTTTGCTATAAATTCTGTGTCTTACAATTGTGTCCTCCACAACCACCTGATGAAGGAGCAGCGCTCCAAAAGCTAGTGCTTCCAGTTAAACCTATTGGACTATCACCTGGTGTTGTAATTTTTAACTTTATCACATGGACTGATACCACAACCAACCCATCGTCAGCCACTAATGGTCCTCATTTGCTGCTGTTCATTCCCCCAGGCTAACCTTTTACGCCTTCCTTTGTCTGCACAACTGATTATCTCTCTCTCAGGGCTCCATCTCCACCTATTGTTTATTCTTTTTCCCCCTTCTTCCCACCCCATCTGCAGCATATACTGTATACCAACCTTTTCCTAGCTACAGTCAGTTCTGAGGAAGGGTCACTGGACCTGAAACATTTACACTGCTTTCTTTCCACAAGTGTTGTCAGACCTGCTGAGCTTTTCCAGCAAGTTTTTTTTTGCTTTTGTGTCTTTCGTATGCCTGATAAGCTTCATAAATTAACATGATGTGGAATAAGCTGTCACTCAAAATCAGCAAGGTGAACGTCTTCAAAAACCACCCCGCACATCAGCTCCATCTAGGGAGACGTTGGAAGTCATTGGACAGTTCCATATTCTGGCATTTAGCTTTTGCAAAAGGTCACCACCAAACAGTAGATCTAGCAAAGAATGAGCTGTGCCAGTGCAGCTTACTGAAAATTGTGATAGCGGGCCTTTCATAATTGCAATGTCCATAAGAAGCCAACAGTACTATTGTTGTCACTACCTTTCATCAGTTCAACAACTAAGCAAAAATCAACACATCAGACCTTTGACCACATAATTTGTCAAAGTGATATGTTTCAAGAAATGTCTTCGGGGAAGGGGGAGATGGGGAGACGCTGAAGAATTTTATTGGAAAACATGTTAAACATTAAGTGCTTCTCAGCAAAAGGAGTTATCACAGAAGAGCATTAATAAGGACCATTAGTGGCTGACAATGGGTTGGTTGTGGTATCAGCCCAACAGATGTTTGGAGAATTTTCACCAGCAGTTTCTCCACAGGGCACTGAAAGTCAAGTGGAAGACAGGAGGACCAAGTTCAGTAGCCTCCATTTCTCCAGCATTACAATTACAATCATGTAAAATTAGCTCCAGTGCACTGCATCCATATGCCAAACATTGACCTCTGACCCAGGTCATCTGTTTACATCCAACAATGGCATGCTCAGTGAGAACAGAGAAAACAGTTTAAATACACTGGAGGCCTCATTCAAAAGGAGACAAATTGATACCAAGTTGGTGGGAGGGATTTGCCACAAACTGCGTAGCATGTGGAGACACCCTATCCAACAAGCTGGAAACTGATTGGAAACTGTGTAGCAAAGCAGAAGGAGAGAAACCATAATCCAAGCATAATCAACATAACTTCATGAAAGGGAAATCATCGCCTTACTAACTTATTTCAGTTTTTCAAGAATGCTCAGAGGAGAACCAGCAGATGTGTTTTATTTAGACTTCCAGAAGGCTTTCAACAAGATACCTTACAAAAGCTTAATTCATAAAAGCCCAGAGTTTTGGAGCTAGCATATTCGCATGGACAGAGAATTGAGTTAAAAATTGTGGTGCTGGAAAAGCACAGCTGGTCAGGCAGCATCCGGACAGAGAGTTGGCTTATAAGCAGGAAACGGCGAGTGGCAATGAGAGTTCTTTTTCAGATTTGTAAGCTGTAACCATAGGGGTTCCACAGGGATCAGTGATGGAATGTAACTGTTTACAATATATGACTTGGAGGAAGGAAGTGGCTAAATTTGTACACAATACTAAAATAAGTGAAAAGGCAGGTTGCGAGAGGGATTCATTCAGAGAGATATTGAAGTCTTAGTACATTAGATGGGCAAAAGTTGATGAATGGAGTATAATGTGGGCAAATATGAAGTTAATTTTGAAACAGAGGACAAAAGACTAAGTAGAAAAAACCAGATGCAGCAGGTAAACAGGAAGGCAAATGGAATATTGGCTCTTATTTCAAAGAGGTTGGAGTATAAAAGTACAAACATCTTACTGCAACTGTAAAAAGTGTTGATGAGACCACATCTGGAGTACTGTGAGCAGTTTTTGTCCCCTTATTATAGAAAAATATTGTTTCACTGGAGACAGTTGAGTGAAGATTTGCTAGGATAATGCTGAGAATGCTGGGATTGTGTTATGAACAAAAGCCCAACAGATTAGTGCTCTACTCTGTGGAGTTTAGAAGAATGAGAGGTGAGCTTATTGAAGCTGTTAGGATTCTTTAGGGGCCTGACAAGGTAAATGCTGAAAAGATGTTTCTCCTCTTGGAAGAGTCTAGGACCAGAGGTCATGGTTTTAGAAGAAAGACTGAGATGAGGAGGAATTTCTTCTCTTAGAGCATTGTAAGTCTTTGGAACTCCTTGCCAGATGGAGCTGTGTGAGCAAAATCCTTGTATATATTTAATGCTGAGATAGATTTGTGATCAATAGAAGAATCAAAGTTGCAAGAAAGTGGCTGTGAGAGATGTCAGGCTGGCCATGATCCTAATGAATAGTGGAGCAGGCCCAAGGGGCTGAACTGTCTACTCGTGCTCCAATTTCATGTGGTCTTAACCATGGCTCAAGAATCCTCCCTTCATCATGGAAGCACTTGTCCTCACTGCCACAATGACTTATGCCTATCGGATTGCCCTACTGTGATTCCTGGTGAGCGACACACATCACAAATCCCAGCAGATGTGTCATCCACGTTTTTAGAATCAGACAATGATAGTGATGGACATTGAGAATTGATTGCCCATGTTATAATTTTCAAACATGTTGTTTACTGCCAAATTTGAAGTTTTAATTGCTCTTCTGTGATAACTCCTTTTGCTGAGAAGCACTTACTGCTTAATACGTTTTTCAATAAAAGTCTTCAGCATCTCCCCATCTCCCCCTTCCTCAAAGACATTTCTTGAAACATATCATGTTGACCAATTGTGTGGTCACAGGTCTGATGTGTTGATTTTTGCTTAGTCCTTGAACTGACTCGACATGCTGCTTTGTGCTTTGAAAACTACAGCATAGGTGCGTTCCAATTTGATGTTTATAGGTTTCCAGGTTTCTTCCTTAAATTTGGTCAGAAATGTCAATCAATAAGTAGGAGTGTAAACTTTTGTCCACAAAAATGCATCCTTGTCTGCAAATGCTTCTAATTTGGAGAATAGATTGAAGTTACAATTTGCCTCAATTTATAACTCCTAAAAACAATGCTCTGGCCAGTCCTCCGACACACACACAGTAAGCTAAGTCCCACTGTTGTGTGGATGATAGTTCCAACAGTAAAGAGACGTCCTAATTCAACATTGTATTGCTGATTTGAATTCTCAGCATTGCACCAAAGTCCTGATTTAATAATCAAAATCATTTGAAACACTTAACATTTTTGTAATGAAATATTTAATAATTTTTTACAGGTGTACCCCGCCAACACCGTGGTGAAATATGGAAACTTCTAGCTGAACAACACCAGCTGAGATATCGTTTACCCATAAAACAACAACCAAAGGATACTCCATACGAAGAACTGTTAAAGCAGTTAACATCTCACCAGCATGCAATACTTATTGATCTTGGTAAGCGTACACTTTATTCACAGTTCTTGGCAGTTTTTGAAATGAAATGTGTACAATCTGTGCTAAGTAAGCTTCTCTCACTTCAAATCATATCTGGTTATTCATTTAGGTTTAAAAATCTAGATCTATTTTATTTGGAATATTGTAGATGTGGGAGAAAGTGAGGACTGCTGATGCTGGAGAGTCAGAATTGAAAAGCGTGGCACTGGAAAAAGCACAGCAGGTCAGGTATATCCGCAGAGCAGGAGAGTTGATGTTCCAGCCAATTAGCCCTTCATTGGACTAATGCCCGAAACTTCAACTCAGATGCTGCCTGTCCTGCTGTGCTTCTTCCAACGCCACACTTATTGATATTGTAGACTTAGACATGTCCTACTAGAGCCAAACAATGAAAAAGCTAGATTGCATGTCCATTTGATGGTTATGCTCAGTTTAAGAGGTGGGAAGGCCAGAGTTCATGCAATTGAATAACATCAAAGTAGGAAAACTCTATATATCGGTCATTTTCTTTTCCCAGAGGGTAGGGTGTCTTTGAGATGTTTTGCTGATTTGTGTGATATGTGTTGACACTCTACATGTCTTTAATTGGGAATTGGACTGGTTCTGGGACTGAGATTCCATCACTTCATAGGTAAGTAAATAACAGTAGTTTGTGTTAGCAATATGATTAGGTGGGCTGGTTTTTATTGCTCTAGGAAGTCTGAAAGAGACTTTTCGCTTTTGCTTTATTGGTCTTGTGTTCTTTTCTAAGAAATAATATGGCTTTAGAGAAGGCAAAGTGCTCAGTCATGATGATCCAAGCCCCGTGACTTGGGTTAGACTCAATGGACATTTGCTGTCCATCAATTTTCATGTTTTCATACTCAATAAAGAGAAACGTTTTTTTTCAAAAAATGTCTTTGGCTTTCTTTGATGCCAGTATACACAGTTTTAGACTGGTGAATTGTTTTGGCATGCACGTCTCCACAGAGTAGAAGACCAGAGGTCCCCATTTTCTCTTCACATTTATTGGTTATGATGACCTTACTAATGAGTGAACAGTATATTAGCATGAGCTGTACATTGGTATAACAGAGAATTAGCATTTGCCAAGTGAGATACCTTCCATAGTTTTCCAGATTATTCTTGAGTACCAAGCTACTGAGAAAGTACAGGTTGAGTAATGAGAATGTTCTGTTCCTCTGAGGAATAAAATACCCCTTTAATAGAACCTTTACAGATGCAAGTACATTTTCTCATATCAGAAACAGGGACTTGAAACCCAGCGGTTAGAATTGCACTTATGAGAGAACTCATTTCCTGATTGGTGTGCTGATGAATTGCATTCTGCTCAAAACATGGTAGGTGTTTGACTATGTATCACAAGGAATTTCCAACCTTCTTTGTAACCATTGTTATAAAATTGGAAAACTAAGGAGCTTAGTAGAAGGCCAAGATGTTTTACAACTTTTACAGCCTGAGTAGATGAAAATTAAAACCAAGTTGAAACCTTGTCTAATTAAAAATGAATTTGCAATACGGAGCGAGTTTGCTAATTTTTGAATTCCTACACAAATGTATTTGCACCAAATGTCATGTTTTGGCTCACGTAATTTATCATTCTGGCACAAACTAACTGAATATGCAAGGACAGAGCCTGTGTCAAATGTGACGCCTAAGGCTGTACTACAAAAGATGCACTAAAGGTATCAGGGAATTCATCAACCTCTGAAGTGCATGTTCCGCGTTGTTCCTGTAGGAACCAGAGTAGTTATTGTGTATTTATGTGTGTAAATGGCAAATTTAATTTCAGATTTTAAGTGTGCTATCAATCTGGGGGAAAATGTCAGATCATGTTAAAAGCTTTGCTATGGTAAGCATGCTGTCACTTTACCATGTGAATTTTCTGCTCAGCAAGTTTTGCAACAAGAACTTTGCTGAATGAGGCTCCTGATGTAGATTTTCACACTGTTAGTTACTCAAGTGAGTATCCAGATAATATGTGGTAGGTAGAAATGAATAAATAAAATTTGAAGCAAAAATATATTAATCTGCTGTGCCAGGCGTTCTTAGTAGACCTTTTTAGTTTCTGAGTGAAGTTGGTAATACTGATATATTCAATCCTCAGTTGTGTTTTCAGTCTGTTGAAGTTTTAAAAAAATAATATCTAAAGCAATGTAAATACTACAAATGCAGTGTTTAGAATCAGGAAGCCAAAAGGCCTGTGCTGTACTGTTCTATGTTCCATGTTCTAAGGTGTGACTGAACCAATGGTATGTAACAATGAATGAATTCATCGCAGTGCCACAATAGGATGTGGTTCATGCAGATGGTTCACCCCATGATGAAATTGTAGTCGCAGTTGTAGCTGTTATGTGGAAGTGCAAACTGGAGGGCAGGTGCTTCCCCACAACAAGGAAAAAATAAAAGGTGGGGTCAACATGGGGTTTCTCTTATCTTGACAGTGTATGAGGTAGGGCCCACCCAAAATGTTTTTTTCCCCTCTCCCATTCAGCTAGTTTGTCTTCAGCATTTTCTATTGTTTTGAGAAACCCCTTTATTTTTCTCTGAAAAGAGATTCCAGAGATGCCAATTTGCTGAAGAGATGGTTTTCTAATTGGGGAGTTCAGAGATCAGTGAAATAAAAATGTGCATGAGTGAAGGAGGCTGCTCAGCCTGTCATACCCATGACAGAAACATCCAGCTTAACCTGACCTTTTCGCATCTGTTTCCATAGACCTCCAAGCACTTCTTAAAGGTACTGAGAGTTTCTACCTTTACCACCTTTTTAAGTTAGTGAGTTCCAGATTCCTGCCTCCCTCTTGGGGGGGTAAAGAAAAGTTTCCTTATTTCCCCTTTAATCATCCTACCAATTATTTTAAATCTATGACTCTTGATCTTGGACTCTTGTGTGATGCTTATCAATATTCACCCTGCATCTTCCTCCTGTTCCAATGACAACAACCAAAGCCCATCAATCTTTAAGCTTTGCTAATATTTTCAATATTACAACATCCTTGCAAATCTCTTCTGCATCCTCCACTGCAGTCGCATCTTTCCTATGATGCAGTGACCAGAACAATATGCTGTATTCCAGCTGTTCCAGCATAGTTTCCTTGCTCGTTTGGCTAACTTTTTTGTTTTATTCATTCACTGGATGTGTTTGTTGCAGGCTTGTTCAGCATTTACTGCCCATCCCATAATAAAGGAAAGCATGTCCATATTGCTTCCTAACTAACTTATCAATCTCTTCTGATACCTTTTTCAGAAGATGTTTGATAAGGTGCCACACCTTAGGCTACTTAATGAGACAGGAACCTATGGTATTAGAGGGCGTATATTAACACGGTTTGGGGATTGGCTAACTAATAGAGGGAGTGTTAGGTCAGGGACATGTTCAGAATGGCAATCTGTACCTTGTGTGGCATACTACAGAGATCAATACCCAGCCCAGAATTATTTACATTATATATTAATGCATTGGATGAGCCAAGTTTGCAGGTGACATGAAAATAGGTGGGAAAGCTCAGAGTCTACAGCAGGATATAGTCGTATTAAACAAGTAGGCAAAAACTTGTCAGATGAAAAAAATGAGGAAACATGTGAGTTAATGCACTTTGACAGGAAGAATAGAGGAGCTGAATATTATTTAATAGTGTAAGACCACAGCAATCAACAGCACAGAAGGATTTGGAAGTCCTCGCTCATGAATCACCAAAAGCAAGCATCCGGAGGCAAGTTCATCAGGTTGATCCTGAGTATGGAGGGACTGTCCAATGTGGAGAGGCTGAGTACATTGGGCTTGTGCTCGTTAGAGTTTAGAATAATGAGAGATTACCTTATTGAAACAAACAGGATTCTTAAGAAACTTGACAGGGTAGATGGGGCAAGGTTTCTGCTTCTATGGAGTCAAGAACCAGAGGGAATAATCTTAGAATAAAGGGTTGTACATTTAAGACCAAGATGAGGAGGGATTTCTTCCCTGAGGGCAGTGAATCTGTGGAATTCTTTACCACAGAGAGCAGTTGAGGCTGTGTCATCAAACTTGTTCAAGGCTGACATAGATCTTCAATCAGAAAGGGAATTTAAGGATATGAGGAAAAGGCAGGAAAGTGGAGTTAAGGCTTATCAGATTAGAACATAGAACGTAGAATAATACAGTGCAGAACAGGCCATTCGGCCCTCAAATGTTGCGCTGACCTGTGAACTATTCTCAGCTCATTCCCCAACACTATCCCATCATCATCCATGCGCTTATCCAAGGATTGTTTAAATCTCCCTAATGTGGCTGAGTTAACTACATTGGCAGGTAGGGCATTCCACGCCCTTATCACTCTCTGCATAAAGAATCTGCCTCTGACATCTGTCTTAAATCTATCACCCCTCAATTTGTAGTTGTGCCCTCTCATACAAGCTGATGTCATCATCCTAGGAAAAAGACTTTCACTGTCTACCCTATCTAATCCTCTGATCATCTTGTATGTCTCTATCAAATCCCCTCTTAGCCTTTGTCTTTCCAATGAGAACAGATGTCTTTCAGCCATTCCTCATAAGAGCTTTGCTCCAGACTAGGCAACACCCTGGTAAATCTCCTCTGCACCTTTTCCAATGCTTGCACATCCTTCCCGAAATATGGCGACCAGAACTGTACGCAATATTCCAAGTGAGGCCGCACTAGCGTTTTGTATAGTTGCAGTATGATATTGCGGGTCCGGAACTCAATCTCTCTCCCAATGAAACCTAACACACCGTATGTCTCGTTAACTGCACTATCAACCTGGGTGGCAACTTGCAGGGATCTATGTACATGGACTCCAGGATCCCTCTGCACATCCACACTACCAAGAATCTTTCCATTGACCCAGTACTCTGCCTTCCTGTTATTCTTGCCAAAGTGCATCACCTCACATTTAGCTGCATTGAACTCCATTTGGCACCTCAGCCCAATTCTGCAGTTTATCCAAGTCCCCCTGCAACCTGTAACATTCTTCCAAACTGTCCACTACTCCATCGACTTTAGTGTCATCTGCAAATTTCCAAACCATCCACCTATGCTTGCGTCAACTCATTTATAAAAATGACAAACAGCAGTGGTCCCAAAACAGATCCTTGTGGCACACCACTAGTAACCGGACTCCAGGCTGAATATTTTCCATCAACCACCACTCGCTGCTTTCTTTCAGAAAGCCACTTTCTAATCCAAACTGCTAAATCACCCTCAATTCCATGCTTCTGCATTTTCTCCAACAGCCTACCATGTGGGACCATATCAAAGGCTTTACTGAAGTCTATGTATACCACGTCAACTACCCTACCCTCATCTACATGCTTGATCACCTTCTCAAAAAACTCAATAAGGTTTGTGAGACACGACCTACCCTTGATGAAACCATGTTGACTATCTGAAATCAAATTGTTGCTTGCTAGATGATTATAAATCTTATCTATTATAATCCTTTCCAAAACCTTTCCTACAACAGAAGAAGGGCTCATTGGTCTATAATTACCTGGATCATCTCTACTGCCCTTTTTGAACAAGGGCGCAACATTTGCAATCCTCCAGTCCTCAGGTACTAAACCTGTAGACAATGATGACTCAAATATCAAAGCCAAAGACTCTGCTATCTCCTCCCGAGCTTCCCAGAGAATCCTTGGATAAATCCCATCGGCCTGGGGGACTTGTCTACTTTCACTTCTTCTAAAATTGATTAACACCTGTTCATAACTAACCTCGGTCCTTTCTCGTCGAATATCTTGTATCTCATTCTTCTCCTGTACGATCTTCTCCTTTTCCTGAGTGAAAACAAATGAGAAATGTTCGTTTAGCCCCTCTCCAATCTCCACAGGGTCCACACTCAACTTCCCACTTCTGTCTTTGACTGGCCCTGTTCCTACCCTAGTCATCCTTTTATTCCTCACATACCTATAGAAAGCTTTAGGGTTCTCCTCTATTCTATTTGCTAAAGACTGCTCCCGTCCTCTCTTTGCTCTTCTTAACTCTCTTTAATCCTTCCTAACTGATCTGTAACTCTCCATCTGAACCATCTTGCCTCTTCAACACATCAGCCTCCTTCTTCTGCTCAACGAGATTCAATTTCTGTAGAAAGCCACGGTTCCCTTACCTTATCACTTCCTCCCTGCCTGACAGGGACATACTTATCAAGGACACGCAATATCTGTTCCTTAAACCAGCCCCACATTTCCTTTGTCTGCATCCCCTGCATTTTGCTACCCCATTCTATGCATCCTAATTCTTGCCTAATCACATTATAATTGCCTTTGCTGAGTTACTAATGAAAGGAACTGCTTTGTCTTGGGGTGTATTAATCCTTTTGAGTTCTGGTGGGCAAGACTCATCCAAGCCAGTGTAGGATGAATTGAGCCTTGCAGATGGTGGACAGGCATTGGACAATCAGGAAGTGAGTTACTTACCACAGATTTCCAAGTTTCTCACCTTTCTTACTTGGACCACATAAAAACCAAGTGGGCCAGAAGAACAGCGTTTCCCGGAAGTTGCACTGATGCTGTGACCCAGCACGGTAACGAAACGTCTGCATAATAACCCAGCAGCTCCGCAAGCTAACCAACTATCTCATCCACAACCTGATCTACAGATCTTTGCAAAAACCTTCGTGGCTGGTCCAGTCCAGTTTCAGTTGATTGTGATGCATTCAACAATGATAATGCCATTGAATGTTAAAGTGAATTTGATAAGCTATCTGATTTGAGAGATGGGCGCTGTCTATTATTTGCCATTTATCAAGCCAAGCCTGAATGTTACTCAGCTTTATGTATGTTGACAGGCAGTGCTTGGAAATTGCAAGCTCTTCTCTTCACTCCGTGCCCTCTTTATGGCCTCGTGACAGCAATAACCTTTATATAAAAAAAGAAAGGGGTTGGGAATTGCTCTGTGTGTTGATGATGAAAGGTCAGCTTCTCGTCACAGTATCTTCCCACATCCCTCTGTCCTGTCGCCACATTTGACTGGCTGTATCCCAGCGTGCATGCCTTTCTGTGGATTTTTCTGGGCCAGAGTTTAAGATTTTGCTACAAATATTGGCCCAAACTCCAAATCTTCCTTCCATCTTTGCTGAATACAGGAAACCTGAGTCGGCATTTTGCTATGTACTGCTGCTCTTGGCAGGATTTAATGTTAATGTTGAAGGCCTGTGTCGAAGTGTGGTTTTTTTTTCCCCTAGCAATGTTCCTACTTTTAGATAGGAATATGAGGCTATCAAAAATGAATAGTTCAACAACTTTGTTAATGCATCGTCTTGTGGAAAAGGGCTGTTTCCAGTTTCTACTCGACTGTCTTGCCAAACTACTCGGTGTAAAAGATCCGGCCCAACTTTCAGCTCTCAGTTCCAGACCAGGATGTGATTCTGGCTGCTGCTGTTTAGTATCACTTGGGTGCAGCCTGTGGAGTTTGTCAATACTGCTTTATTATTTTTTAAAAGCAGAAGTTCAATTTCAATAGAATTATAAAGTGCGTCAGATCTTCTCATCCCTCAGTACTCCAAACGGTGTGATATACTGTATAAAAGTATGCTGATTTATGCCTGTCCCTACACTGAATGCTGCCATAGAAACAGGGTCAAACTGTGGGCATGCAATGGGAGGAGTGTACAGCACCAGTTCCCTGACCTGTAACTTGAGCCAAACCAGCATACTTGGCTGAGCTTCATAGGTGACTTTTCCATGACTACTTTTCAAAAGGAATTGTTCAAAATTACTGTTGGACAGTGCAAGCCTTGCTTTGTAACATCTATAGAATCCCATTTTGGTACCTGGCATAATGCACCTAACTAGCAGGTCAAAGGTACACTGTGCTAGCCCTGCCATTAATCTAGTTTTCAATATTTATCATCAAGATTGTTAAAATAAGCAGTTACATTTACATTGAACAATCCAGGTTGATGAGAGACTTTAATCTTTCTCAGAAACTCATCTTAAAAGACTGATCCACAACTCAATGCTAAACTTTGTAATTGATGAGATGACAGTGCTACAAATATATTTATGCCTGTGTTTGCTCCACAAGTATTAGATAAATGTGAGGTGTTGCATTTTGGAAAGGCGAATCGGGACGGGAGTTATACACTTAATGGTAAGGTTCTGGGGAGTGTTGCTGAACAAAGTGACCTTGGAGTGCAGGTTCATAGTTCCTTGAAAGTGGAGTCACAGGTAGATAAGATAGTGAAGAAGGCGTTTGGCATATTTGCCTTTATCAGTCAGTACTCTGCGTATAGGAGTTAGGAAGTCACGTTGCAGCTGTACAGGACATTGGTTAGTCCATTTCTGGAATACAGGTAGTTCTGGGGTAACATGCATTTCGGCAGCATGATTTGGCTATAATGTTGCTGAAGAATTAGGGAGTGGTATTTTGGAGAATGCTTACCTCTGTTGGCAATAACGTGATTTCAGCATTCTGCTCATGTGCCAATGTGCGTGCTGAAATCTTCGAGCCGTTCTGTGCATGCGCCGGTGGCAGTGCACGCGTGATGTTAGTACCGGCCTCTCTGCCGTTCTGCATGGACGCTGATGTCAGCTGCCGACACTACAGCTTTCTATGAGGCATACTGTATAGACAGCAGCTTTCTTACATCTTTTAAATATATTGTGTTAAATGTACTTTTGTTAATAAATATGATTTCAACCTTCATTCAGGCTGTGCTGTACTTGGTGTTAGATTTTTGAGTGATTGTGAATTATATTTTCTGCTGGTCAGCCCCAACCCCACTTTTCTCATAGACCCCCTTTTTCTGTCAGCAATTTTGCAGGAGTGCAACTATGATGTGTTAAGAGAACTACCTGTACTGCATTCAGTCCTTGTCTCTCTGCTATAGGAATGATGTTGCAAAACTTAAATGAGTTCAGTAAAGATTTCCAAGGATGTTGCCAGGGTTGGGAGTTTGAACTTTATGGAGAGGCTGAATAGGCTAGGGCTGTTTTCCCTGGAGCATCAGAGGCTGAGGGGTGACCTTTATAGAGGTTTATAAAATCATGAGCATGAATAGAGTGGATAGCCATAGTCATCTTCCCAGGGGAGTTCAGTACAGAACTAGAGGACATATGTTTAAGGTGAGAGGGGAAAGATTTAAAAGGGACAATGTTTTCATGCAGAGGGTGGTGCATGTATGGAATGAGTTGCTCGAGGAAGTGATGGAGACTGGTACTATTACAACGTTTGAAAGCCATATTGATGGGTGCATGCATAGAAAGTGTTTAAAGGGATATGGGCCAAATGGTGGCAAATGAAACTAGGATAATTTAGGATATCTGATCAGTATGGATAAGTTGAACTGAAGAATCTGTTTCCAAGCTGTATAGCTCTGTGACTGTATGTACATTTCCTTAAGATTACAAGCCAATGATGATATGGATAGAAAAGTGGAGTGGTATCTGTATGAAGATTGTTGAATGCTGTAGTGTAGAGGGATTTGGGTGCCCTTGTAAATGAATTTCAATGTAGTATGCAGGTATAGCAAATAGGCCAACCATATGCTGGCTGTTATTGCAAGGGGCTTGCAGTATAAAAGTAAGGAAGCCCTACTGCAATTGTGTGGCCATTGGTAGGACCATACCTGGACGAATGCTAAGCAGTTCTTGTCTCCTTTCATAAGGAAGAATGTATGCATGTTCAAAGCAGTTCAGAGAAGGATTATTAGGCTGATTTCTGGAAAGAAGAAATTGTCCTCTGAAACACCATTGTGTCTATATTTATTGGAGCTTAGAATATGGATGGTGATCTTAATGAAACATAGAAGATTCTGAAGGGCTGGACAGGGTGGATATAGGGGAGGTGTTTCCCCTTATGGGACTTAAAAGGTCTCCAACATAAAATGGAAATGCATATGGAGTAGGAGGAGGCTATACGGCCCTTCAAACCTGCTCTGCCATTCTGTAAGATCACAGCGAATCTAATTATTGCATGTTATCGCTTACCCACAATAATCTTTCACCCTTTCTTCTCAAAATTAATCTCCCCCTGCCCTGAAGATATTCAAAGGCTTCTCTTCCTGAAAAGGCAGCAGGAACAGTATGCCAAAGGCTCACGAACCTGGGAGGAAAAGAATTCTCCTCATCTCCTCTCTCCTAAATCGGGACAGCTTATTTTTACAGAATTATCCCTAGTTCTACATTAGAAGACATCATTACGCCTGTCAGGACCCATCAGGGTCTTCTATGTCGCAATCCAGTCACCTCTTAGTCTTCCAACAGGTACAAGCCTAGCCTATCCAAGCTTTCCTCATAAGACATACATCAATTCCAAGTATTAGTTCAGTAAATCTTCTCTGAACTGTTTCCAATGTATTAATGTCCTTCCTTAAATAAAGAGACCAATGCTGTACACAATCCTCTGGATGTGATCTCACAAATGCTCTACATAATTAAAGTATAACCTCCCTACTTTTGATATTCTATCAGCTTTCCAAATTGCCTACTGTAGCTGCATATTAACCTTTTTAGTTATAAATCACACAACACCAGGTTATAGTCCAACAGGTTTAATTGGAAGCACTAGCTTTCGGAGTGATGGTCCTTCATCAGGTGGTAGTGGAGGGCTCAATCCTAACACACAGAATTTATAGCCAAAATTTACAGTGTGATGTAACTGAAATTATACATTGAAAAATTGAATGTCTGTTAAGCCTTTCAACTATTAGAATACTGTGATAGTTTCACTTCTGTCTTGTGTAAATCACAAAACCTTTTTTAAAAAAGTTGCATTCTCCGGTTAGCTGTTAACAATGGTGATAGCTAGACAATATGTTGAAGGTGTTAGGATTGAGCCCTCCACTACCACCTGATGAAGGAGCGACGCTCCGAAAGCTAGTGTGCTTCCAATTAAACTGTTGGACTATAACCTGGTGTTGTGTGATTTTTAACTTTGTACACCCCAGTCCAACACTGGCATCTCCAAATCATATTATCCTTTTGTGATTCATTCACTAGGACACCCATATCCACCAGCATCTTCAAGCTCTACAAACTCTCATCATTTAGCTAATGTGAAATAAGGACGTTAGTCCCTCAGGTCATTTGTCTTTGTTCTCTTCCATAGAGTTGAGTGGGGTCTGGGTTGTTGAAGATAGTCGAGGCTGAGTCAGGCAGGTTTACAATTGCCAAGGGATTTTCAGGGCTATGGGAAACCGGCAAGAAAGTGGAGATGGAGCCACAGACTGGTCTACCATGATCTTGGTGGGTACTGAGAGAAAGATCTTAGGACTAGAAAAACCTGTGCTACTCAAATTAAGTGTTGGCATTGGAGTGGTAGGCAAAGAGGATAAGATCGTACTTGATGGAGGTGCATGTGGTTTGGGCGCAGTTAATAGTGGAAAGTGTAACTAGTGGAAACTGGCCAGGGGATTTCCGTCACTGTCATTTTCAGGCATATTTAAGCTAATCAAAGAAAGTTGTGAGAGAAATTAGATTCTCCATTATTAATGCTTACTAAAATAAAGATAATCCCTCTTAGCAGGGAATACAGAAGTAACTTTATGCTGTTAATATTTTAGTCTGGTGTTATGATTCGTCACTAACATGGATTTGTTTGTAGTTCTGTTGTTAAATAATACAGGGTGTAACGTTGACCGCAGGTCGCTCTTAGACTGGAGCCTGTGGTTTTATGCATTATAGCAACTCATTCTTTGCATGTTGTGCAAAGAATTCGATATCTTAGTGGGCAATTAGAATTTCCTTGTTAAAATCTAATTAACTGACCTATATATTGAATATCAAAGTTATTTGATCTGTGCAGTTTAAATCGAGAAGTCATATCTTGTTGTAAATTTTATAATTGTTAGTCTTGTATATGTTATTAGCTCTCATCTCCCTGCCCAATTCTCCAACATCCCCCTACCTCTGAATTTCCACAAGGGCGGGGTCTTGATTTTCTGCTGTGTTTTGGGGAGTGATCAAATGTTTGGCGAATTGATACAAATAGCCATTTTTAACCATTTATGCCATTCCTAAAAGGTTATGCAGATCTCCAACAGAGGTTCCAATACTGCGAGGTTGTAAAGGGGAGTGGTGGTAATGTCACTGCCTTCACGATGCTGTCTGATTGGGGGGTGGGGGGGAGTTAAAACCCATGGCAGATGGCGATGTTTGAATTCAATAATCAGTTTTTTAAAAAAGTCAGTGTCCAACTGATCAAACCCTCTTAGAATCTTTTACATTTTTCAGTAATATTATGTCTCATTGTTCAAAAATCAGATGTCTACAGGCCCAAACTGTTCAACCTTTCCTCATAGCACAACCGAATGAATGTTCTCTCAACTGCCTCCTATGTAGGTAAATCCGTCCTTCGAGAAGGAGACCAAACCAGTAAACAGGATTCTAGGCGTGGTCTCACCATCACCGAGTCAAACAGTTTTTTAAAATTTATCCATTCAGGGGATGATGGCATCACTGGCTAGGCCCATCCCTAAACTGCCCTCTGGGCAATAAGAGACAACCACATTGCTGTGGGTCTGGAGTCACATGTAGGCCAGACCAGGTAAGGATGGCAGTTTCCTTCCCTAAAGGACATCAGTGAACCGGGTGGGCTTTTTCCAACAATCGACAATTGGCTGGATGTCCAGTTTGCAAAGCATAGTGATGGTAATAGTGTAGCTTCAATTCCTACACTGACTGGTTACCATGAAGGACTGCCATTCTCAACCTCTCCTCTCACCTGAGGCGTGTTCACCCTCAGGTTAAACTAGTCACTTCCCTAATGAGAGAGCAGCCCTATGGTCCCGTCAGACTGTAGCAATAATACTATCTTCTATTTCTGCCCCATTATCCACAGTGGTCATTAAATCCTTGAAGAACTCTAATGGATGCGTCATGTGCTTTCTTCCTACCATCTACTGTTTACTTACGTTTTGATTTTCAAAATGTTCAACTATTACCTACTTAATAATGGATTGCATCATTTTCTCAAGGCTGCTTGCTGTGAATACCAACAGTAGGTGGTGCAGTGCCCACTCATTTTCAGGAACACAAGTTACAGTCCATGACTCTGTAAAGTGGTGCAATGACAGCTGTCAGGAATCTCATCTATGTTTAGTGTTGAAAATTATTTTCTGGGATTTGCAACCTACGCAACATGTTTCCGGAACCACCCAGTCCAGCCCTCCACCCGACCAAAACCTCACCGATTCTGGATCTGACAAACAAGCACCCCTAGCACTTGCACTGCTGGGCACTTCCCCGGGAAGGCAAAACTCCTTTGGCCCACAGTCTGTACTCTGAACCCCTGTCGTGCGATGGCCATCTGCACGTGGGCTGTCACCATTGTGGACAGAATGCAATGACCTCTGCAACAGAAATGCCGACACTTATAGAGTCATAGAGATGTACAGCATGGAAACAGACCCTTCGGTCCAACCTGTCCACACCGACCAAATATCCCAACCCAATCTAGTCCCACCTACCAGTACCCGGCCCATATCCCTCCAAACCCTTCCTATTCATATACCCATCCAAATGCCTCTTAAATGTTGCAATTGTACCAGCCTCCTCCACATCCTCTGGCAGCTCATTCCATACACATATCACTCTCTGCGTGGAAAAGTTGCCCCTTAGGTCTCTTTTATATCTTTCCCCCCTCACCCAAAACCTATGCCCTCTAGTTCTGGACTCCTCCATCCGAGGGAAAAGACTTTGTCTATTTATCTATCCATGCCCCTCATAATTTTGTAAACCTCTATAAGGTC
>NC_057710.1:98547604-98586933 GCF_004010195.1 Chiloscyllium plagiosum | reverse complement strand
TGTAATCTGAGGTAACCCTCTTCGCTATCCACTACGCCTCCAATTTTGGTGTCATCTGCAAACTTACTAACTGTACCACTTATGCTCGCATCCAAATCATTTATGTAAATTACAAAAAGTAGAGGACCCATCTGTCAAGGCCAGCTAATGGTAGGACCTACTTCTGGAAATGTGGGAGAGGGTGGGGTGGGAGAGGAGGTGGGGGATGGTGGTGCAGGATCCACATAGTCAAATCTGGAGATATGTCGGCCTTTCATCCCAACTTTCCAAATTAATTTTCTGAATAATGTTTTTATGGGTCAGGTCTTCTTTCGACTATAGTTAAGATGTCTTAGTGTCTTCTACCATGAATACAGGTTACAAAGTATTTATTGAAAGTTTGTTTCCCGGTCACTTACTGAAGAGACCAACATTTACTTCAGTGACTGCCTTTGCATACATTTATGGAAGCTGTACTCTGTATGTTTCTTTTAATTTTACTGTCTTTTATTTTAGTACTTCTTTGTTCGTTTCTAAACTTTTCCTTATCTTCTTGCCTGCCTCCAAATCTTATTATTCTAGATAGTTCTGCATGCCTTTTAATTTGATGCCATCCTTAACTTAATCAGCCATGGATGGTTCGTCTTTCTTTCTTCTAGTTAAGAGATGAATTTGTTGAAATTATGAAATAGCTCCTTAAACGCCTGCCACTATTTTCTGCTGTCTTACCTTTAATCTATTTTCGTTGTCCATTTCAAATCTTTCTAATTGCCTTTAATCAAATTTAAGACATTTATTTAATCCAGGTTTTTTGCCCTTAAACTGAATGCATAATTCCTAGATATTACGATCACGCTTCCCAATGAGATATTTTACTATGGTATCATTAAGTAATTCTACCTGATTACATATAACCAAGGCTAAAATAGTCTGTACCTTGATTGGTTCCTCAACTGCTTTTTCTAAAAGGACAATACCAAGTACACTATATAACCTTTCCTTAAGATAACCTTTTCCAATCTGGTTATCCTAATCCTATATGATTACAACCACTGACTATGTATTTCTCTTCTAACATATTTGCTTGTACTCTTTTGAGTTGTTCCCTACCTGTTGCAACTTTGATTATCATTTATGTATATCACTGTCCTGAACTATTTGACCACAAAAAGTGTTATGGCTTAGAATGAGGCCATTCAGCCCATCATGTCTGAACCAGCTGTTTTTATGAATATCATTACCTGGTGCCAATATCCAGCTTGGTCACATTTCCTTGCACATTATTTTTAACCAAGTATTTGTCCATTGCCCTCTTGAATGCCTGAATTAAATCTGCCACCACCACGTTTCCATGCAATGCATTCCATACTGTAACAACCCACTGTGAAAAAGCTTTGTCTCACCTCACATTTTTTCCTCTTCCAAATCGCTTCAAACCTGTGCCTTCTCATTCTTGTTCTTTATGTGGTTGGGAACAGTTTCTCTCTATCTGGTCTATCCTGCCCAGTCATAGTTTTGAATGCTATTATCAGATCATCACTTAGCCTCCTTCTGTCCAAAGAGAACAGTCCTCACTACATCAGTCTCGCCTCATAACTGAAGTTCTTCTTCTTGGGAATAAGTCTTGCGAATTGCTCCTGCACCCTCCACAATACGTTTACATCATTGCATCCTTCCTCTTCAAATTTTGATTTTTTTCTTTCTCTTCAGGTAAATCTACACTATTGGCTAAAATTCTAATGTAATTCATTATTTTTTGTGCCTAGGCTTACTGGTTTTGTAATGTCTGATACTTGATATTTAGCTTGTTTAAAGCAGTGCTCCTGTCTCGAGCACTCTGTTTCAGGGAGTAACAAATGGCCTCAGTGGGTTAAATCTGTTTCCTTTTCAAAAAGATTACAAGTTTCTAGTCCATTGCTGCACTGTGACATTGAAACTTGATAGACACAGTGGCTCAGTGTTTAGCACTGCTGCCTCACAGCACCAGGGTCCCAGGTTCGATTCCAGCCTTTGTGGCATTTGCACATTCTCCCTGTGTCTGTGTGGGTTTCCTCTGGGTGCTCTGGTTTCCTCCCACAGTCACAAAGATGTGCAGGTCAGGTGAATTGGCCATGCTAAATTGCCCATGGTGTTAGGTGCATTAGTCAGAGGGAAATGGGTCTGGGTGGGTTACTCTTCGAGGGTCAGTCTGGACTGGTTGGGCCGAAGGGCCTGTTTCCACACTATCGGGAATCTACTCTACACAAATTCTTAAAGCTGGAAATCTTGTCCACTTGCATTTAGCCAAGTTTTTTTTAAAAAAAACAAAATCTATTCTGCTGCAGGCTGAAAGGGTTGATTCATCTAAGGATCTCTGACAATTCAGAAGCTTATAATTTTACAATGTCCCAAATATAACTAAATTGTAAAACCTGTGCAGTCAGTTTTGGGCTGCCAGTCAAAATAGTTAATTCTGTGGTAATTTAAAAGGGTGGGGCAAAAAGAATTGGACGTAATTATGTTACCACCCTCTCTTTTAGGCAAACAAAATCATGTTTGTTTTGGTTTGAAAAGAGCCAGCATCCACTAGTTTTATTTTATTTTTGTTTCAAATTCTTTGATGTACCTTAAAACAGTTTTTTCTAAATTACCCTTCCAATGTTTTAAAATTCCAAACTCGTTACTGTTTCTAAAGTACCATTTCACATCAATAAATATTTAATGTGAAAAATTCTTTTATTATTCCATGTTAAAGATTACATTATAGTGTTTCCAACCAGAAAGTGGCAATCCAATTTTGATTAACCAATTTTAATAATTCTGAAGCTAAACTTTTATCTAAAACATTTTTTTCTTAATTAAATGCAATACTGTTCTCTTTAAGGTAAAGAGGAAATAAATTGTCCTTTGTCATGATTCTTCTTTCTTCAAGTGCTTTCATATGACTATAATGAAAAACTGAAGAAGGGGTGAATTCTCACAAGAAAGTCTTATGACCCCCATACTAAGGTTATATTTCTCCCTTTCACAGCAACAGGTAGCTCCTTAAAGGGACAGAACACTACAATTCTTTAATCAATATTCATTTCATTGCAGCTCTCTTTTTGTCTGGGAGAGTTATAATAGCATAAATGCTGGCATAGTCCCACAGGGTATGTGGCTGCCCTCCTCACTAGAGAGCGATGACTGTGTTTAAGCTGAGGCTAACTCCAACTCAAGCAAGGGGCAAGTTTGAGAAGTCAGGACCTTCATGGTACTCCAGCCGGTGTGGAAATTGTACCCATTCTACAGTAAAACCCCAACATTAATTACTTTCCACAACTTGAATTTGCATATAATCACATCCACACTTTTATCTCCCCATGGAATACAGTTACTCTCATGAGTTACAGATGCAAAGTGCAAGAGAGATCCCCACGTCGTAAGCTCTGATGGGAAAATCAAAGTTCAAATTCATTTAAAATCTCCACTATTATACAAATATATATGTTAAATAATATGTAATAACCAAGAAAAGCATTTAAAAAGGAGCAGCATGGTGGTTCAGTAGTTAGCACTGATGCCTCAAGATGCCAGAGACCCAGGTTTGATACCGCCCTTGAGCGAATGTCTCAATTCAATTTCCTCCCATCATCCAAAGATGTGTAGGCCAGGTGAATTGGCCATGCTAAATTGCCCATTTTGTCCAGGGATGTGTAGGCCAGGTGGGTTAGCCACAAGAAATACAAGGTTACAGGGATAATGTGGTTCTGAGTGGGATGCTGTTCAGAGGGTTGGTGTGGACTTGATGGGCCAAATGCCTCTTTCCACTGTAGGGATTCTGTAATATTCAAGATCAGGCCATAGGGAGTTGACATTTAGTTGAGTGGCTGCAGGCATTCAGGGAAATCCATTAAAGTAGAAAATTTATTTCCCAATAAAATACATAAACCAAGCTTTTACAGATTTCTCTCTGTTGTGCAGCATCTTAAGTTAGTTGCTTGCCTTTCAACTTAGCTCCTTACTTTCTCCTAAACATTTTCTTTTAATCTTGGACAATCTCTTTTATTTCTAAGTCTTGTGGATTGCTGGGAATGACTGGTAAGGAATATTTTCCTTTTGTGGTCAGACCCTGTAAGCAGCTGAAGTATAGAGTTGCTGAAAAGGAAGCACACCTCCTTCATCTCATCGCATCTCACCTCAAGTCAGCAGTACTTGTTGCCTGCCCAGTTTCCCTTTTATAAATTCCAGAGTGTGATTGGCTTCCCTGTAGGATTGTTTAATCACTTTTCCTATCACTGCCCTGGTATCACCCAGCTCCTGTGTCAGCTATCTTTATACTTCCCATGAGTTCCTTCCTGAGCCGCTGTACATCAACTAAAATAATATCTACATGGAGACTAGACGTGCTGTGCTGTTGCATTATGGTAGGTGACTGTTCAGCTGCTAACACTGAAATACAAACTTGCCTCTTTAAAACATCTCGCACCTGATCTTCCTGTTGCAGTCGTTCATTTTCCTGAGTCGGTCTTTCAGTCTCTGACTTCCCTTATCGGCAAATGTCAAGGTAACACTTGCACAAAAGCACTATTCTTTTGTCCTCTTTCCATTTGACCTGTTTGTTTCACCATTCCTTATGACTGCCATGGGCTCCAGACAGATCCCCCCCTAAGTTGTCTTACTTAGGGTCATCTTATTTTCTGCCAAAACTTCAGTGAGTGACCCTTCTGGTCCCCAGCCGAAGATTTGCTCTGCTAAGGCTGATAATTTGATGGTTCTCTCTCCAGGAAAGCCAGTCTGTCTTCATTTACCCACCAGGCTGCGGAAGTCCCTCCTATTTTATCATCTTGGTTCTCTCTAGGAAGCAGTCTCTCCTGTTGTACCCTCGGAAGCAGTCTCGCATGTTGTACCCCAGGAACGTTTGTAAATTCTCTTCAGTTTACTCTGAGAGAAAGTTACAGTTATACCATCTGTTTACACAAGGAGCCTAACTGTAATTTCTAGAATCACTACCGTATGGAAGCAGGCTGTTCGGCCCATCAAGCCCACACCCCTATCTTATCCATGTAACCTTGCATGGCTAATCCACCTAGCCTGCACATCCCTGGACACTATAGATAATTTAGCACAGCCAAACCACCTAACCTGCATGTCTTTGGACTGTGGGAGGAAACCCACACAGACACAGAATGTGGACACTCCACACAGACAGTTGCCTGCGGGTGGAATCAAACCCAGGTCCCTAGTGCTGAGGCAACAGTGCTAACCACTGAGCCACTGTGCTGCTCTGTTGCATAATTGCACCCACAGACCCGTTCTTTGGTTTGGATCCTTGAACTGACTCATCGACTTTCCATTTTGAATACTGACCTCCCTGTCTACTTGTGATGCCTTTTTACTGTGCTGTGAATACCCTTGGGTTCACCAATCGCAGACTTTATTGAGGAAAATGTGCTAGGGGTAAGTTTTCCTGGTTAACGAGGAGAACATTTTATAAAAGTGTAGAAGATTCGGCACAGTTTATAATTCCCAGTTTCATGTGGAGTCCCTCTTATCTTAACCAGCTTGGGTCTGCTGATTTCAATGCAGCTGAACCTCCAGTTTCTCCTCATTTCATGAGTAGCAATGGATAATTATTACAACTGAAATAACACTAACTCTGTTTCTGCACAGATCCTGTCAGACCTGCTGAGTTTTTGCAGTATTCCCAGTGCTTGTTTAAAAGGTGGTGGGGTTCGTGTCATGTACAAAATGAGTTTGAAAAGAATATACAGTGTAGAATATTTTTAAGTGTTCGTAAAGCATAAGGTTTTCATCCTTAGACCACAGTTCTTTGAAGAAAATTAGACTGTTATGAACAGGAACTAGAGGTCATCATTTAAAAAAATTACTTGATCTTTAAAATGTTTTGGTTATTTTCTATTTTTTTTAGGATGGTGCTAGAGAGTGGCGACACAATACAGCATTTTTCACTATTTTGTAGCAAGATGCATGTGACAATAAATCAATCAATAATCAAAAATGACCAACAGGCAAAGCAGTATTATTTACAGCTGTCATTCCACTGAATTGTATAATCGGCTCACATTTTAGGATAAATGTTCATAAAGTTGATTTATAAACTTGAATGAGATACAGGAATGGCAAAAATATCCAACCTGAGCCAACACCTTTATGGCAGTAAAAAAGAAAATTGGGGAAAATATTGATCTGAATTGAACACAGTCTATATTTCAGTAAACTTCATTTTTTTAACCAGTATATCAATGATCTCAATACCAAAAAGCACATTTATTGTCCAAGTTGCACCCGCCCAGTTTCAATACATTTTACCAGTAGCTTTAAGATGAAACTAGCATCGTACTTTAGCATGCGCTAGGCAAAGACCATAAACTTGCCCTGACATTTATCCTGAAGATGTCCTTGGAAGTGAAGCAATTGGTGTGTTTTTAAAGATTAACAAACATGAATGTTTAGGACATAAAAAGACAGGTGCAATTAATAAGCATGAAACAACGTGAAGCAGAGGTCCAGTATATGATAGAGAAAATGTTATAGATGTGTTTTGAGAAGGGTGCGTTCGCACACAGAATAATTTGTTATTTATACTGGTGTGAACTCCACCTTAACCACGAAAAACAAATTGCAAAAGGGGTCGCGAAAAATGACTTTTACAAAAAAGCACTAAATTAAAGCCGAAAACTGACAAAATAAATCTAGATTTAACAGGTTCACTTTTTTTTCTACCCTCCTGAAGCAAGTGTAGTTAAAGCATGTTTGTGCTTTCAGATTTTGCATACATTTAAAAAGACTTTGGGAAATCATTTAAGAGGCTTCACATCAGTCAGTCAGGATAAAAAGCTATTAAAATTAAAGCCCATTGATCAAAGCTAAAACATCATTTATAGTATATATGTTACTGATGAACTTGTACTGTTATCTGGCTCAACTGCCATAGACTTATCTGCTCGTGACAGCACTGGCAGGAGTGGTAGTGCTCTCCAATCACTCCTTGGAGACAGGAAAAGCTGACAGGTTGAGGACTCTAGGCGGGAGGGACAATTTGAAATTTTTCAACCCGAATATTAACTCTAATCCCATCGCAGGAGGAAACAGGAAATCCCACTTGTCTAAAGTGGCCCATTAAGTTCCTTCTAGGAGAGCAGGTGGACAGCGAAATGGAGAAGTTCAATGAGTGGTGAGATGGTTAAGGAATGGAAGTAGAGAGCAGCTGATTGCTGACGTGGCTGGGAAATTTTTCCAAGTGGTAGGAGACAGAAAATAGTAATAACTAGTAGGCCCTCAAGTTGGCAGGATACAGTTAGTGGTGTCCCAAAGGATCTATGTTAGGATCTCAATTATTCACGTTATTTATTAATGACTTAGTTAATAGCATAGAAAATCATATATCCAAATTTGCTGATAATGAAAAATAAAGTGGCATTGTAAACCGTGTAGGTGATAGCATCAAATTACAAAGAGATATTAATAGCCCATGTGAATGGGCCAAACCATGGCAGATGTGCAGCAAATACGTTCAATGTAAGCAAGTCCATTTTGGATTGATAAAGGATACATCAGGGTACTTCCTGGATGATATGAAGTTAGGTAGATTGGATGTTTTGGGGGAGGGGGGGTGGATGCGGTTCAGGTATATCAATCTTCAAATTGTCATAAACAAGAGAAAATGTTCAAGAAAGCTCATGGAATGCTGTTCCTTACATCCAGAGGCAAGGATGTAGAAGTTAAATTGTAGCCATACAACTGCAGCAGGTGTTAAGTTATGAGGAGAGATTACAAATTATGCCTATCTTCCCTAGAATTTACAAAGTTAAGGAGTGTTCTGATCAAGGTTTTCAAGGTTTTAACAGGAAAAGACAGGGTAGACAAAAATAAACTATTTCCAGTGATTGGGGATTCTAGAACTAGTGGTCATAGTCTGAGGATTAGGGCCAGACCATTTAGGAGAGATGTAAGGAAGCACTTCTACACACACAGGTGTTGGAAGTGATGGTCAAGGGAGCAGGGAAGTCATTGCTGGAAGTTCAGTGGCCACATCCAGGCCAGTATAAGTAGAGTCATGAGATCATTCGCGTGTAGCTTGGTAGAGGAAGTTGGATTGGTAACAAGACTGCGCATTTGAATATCACCGAGCAATCGAGGGGGACTAGCATATAATCTTGTGCTTAAAAGAATAAAAATCATTGTGGCCAACTGGGGGAATTGAAAAGAGATGCTTTTCCCAAATGGTGGCATGGGATTTTTTTTTTGGGTCCACATGAGAGGGCAAACAGGAACTTGGTTTAACATCTCATCCGAAAGCACCATTATAAAACAAACCACAGAGAAAAGGCAGTGAAAGAAATGAGTGGTTAACAGTATTAAAAAGTAGCAAAGAAGATGTGGAATAATGAGGACCTACTATCACCGTCACACAGAAAACCGATGACTTTGATCAGTGTATTCTGGGTGACAACGAAAACCGAGATTGCTGCAAAAGCTCAGCAGCCAGGTAGCAACTGTGGAGAGGAATCAGAGTTAATGTTTCTGTTTGAGTGATCTTCCTGAGAACTGATGGTAGCTAGGAAAATGTTGGATTTTATGCAGAAGATAGGGTGGGAAGTGGTGGCAGGGGGGAAGGATAAACAGTGTGTAGGGATTGAGGCTAAAGAGAGAGGCAAACAGTTGGACAGGTGAAAGAATGGATAATGATCTGGTTGGGAGAGTGAATAGCTATTAATGGGAACTGTTAGTGGCTAACAATGGGTTGTGTGCAATAGCAGAGTATGTGGTAACCAGCCTTATGTGTGGGGTAGGGGTAAGCAAATCAGAGAGCTCAAGTCCTAAAGTTATTGAGCTCAATATTGAGTCCAAAAGGCTGCAGGGTCCCCAAGTAGAAAATGGGGTGTTCCTCCACCTTCGCTGGAGCACTGCAGCAAGCCTGAGCTAGAGATGCTGGCCAAGGAACAGAGTGGTGTGTTGAAGTGGCGGGCAACTGGAAGCTCGGAGTCTGTTTTGTGGGCAGAATGTAGATGTTCTGTGAAGTGGTCACCCAACTTATTCTTTGTTTCTCCAGTGTAGGGAAGACCACATTATGAGCAGCGAATGCAGTAGACTAGGTGAGTGAAGTGTGGCTAAAGTGCTGCTTCACCTCAAAGATATGTTTTTGACCTTGGAGGAGAAGGTAAACAGGTATTACACCTGCAGATGCAGGGGAAAGTGCCGTGAGGCTGTGGGAAGTGTGGTAATGGGATTGAAGGAAGAGTGGACCAGAGTATCCCAGAGGGAACAGTGCCTGCGGAAGACTGACAAAGGAAGGAAGGGGAACGTGTGTCTGGATGGGTGGGTTGTAAATCAGAGTCAAAAGGCTTGTATAGCTGATGTGAGAAACAGACATGCAGTTAGTCCTATGTTCCACAGTAACTAGACTTCAAAGTACTTAATTAGCTTTGGGACGTCCTCTCGTTATGTAAATTGCTCTGTATATGCAATCAATTTTTATTGCTATCTAAAGCAATTGCAATACTGTGGATACTGAAAATTAAAAATAATACATTTGTTTTAGAGCAAAAGCTTTGTTTGTTTATAGTTGTCTAATCACTTTCTAGCTGCTGAATCTTGTTGAGTTTCTCCATTACTTCAAGTTCACAAGAATCCTGTTCTTTATTCCAGTTTGTTTCTGTTTCATTCCAATGACGACCTAACCTTGCCCTCACCATCTAAACAGTATCTACTCTTTTGTTCATGATTACAAACTACATTCATCAACTACTTTGTACGCATTTCTTGGGCACACCCTTCTATCTCCAGTTGAATTACTCCAGCTTGATCTTCTGAGATGGAATTATAAAATTTTTGTTTCCTTTCGTTGTTGAACATGGTCTAAAATCAAGTCTCTTACTTCCATCTGCTATATAAATGATTTCCCTGTTGAGAATGAACAAGTGAAGGATGTTTAATTCTGTTTGTTTTTTTTTAAAAAGGAATTATTTATAGAAATGACTGGTCTTCCTCCTCTTCTGTCTCACTAGAAACTTCCTTTAAGAATTTAGTCATATAATTAACTTTTCTATTCAAATATTTTCTTGTGTTGCCAACTTTACCAAGTATTTAAGGTGTGAATCCAGAATGAAACTTTGTTTACAGTGTAAGCTGAATAACTCAAACTTTTATCTTGGGTGGGGAGCAAAAACCAACTGACATATCCCTTTGTTTTCTTTTGCATTTTGTGCTTTTGTACTACTATTAGGTTCCAGACTTTCTGCCTGTTAAAGAGTACTTCCATAATCACAGGCTGGTACAGATATTGGCTTCACCGTTTATCAGAATAAGGATAGGTGGCTGTCCATGATACATCATTTATATTCTGCTTTGAGAGGTTAAGAAGGGGGGATAAAACATAAGTGTTTGGTTTGTTAATACTGCTGCTGTATAGCCGACCTGTATCACCAGTCTATTGAAGTGTGAAATGATACATGGCTTACTAATACCATAACTGTATCGATGTGTAGCTCTGTGTTTCCATATTTGGGTTATAACTCAAGTGCACTGAATTGCTGAACTGCCTGAACATAAAACAGGCCTCAAGAGAAGGGACAAATCAATTCAATTGCAAAACAGATGGCCTGTGCTAAGCAAGACTTGTCGTTTTGTGGAATCATAAAATCCCTACAGTGTGGGAACTAGTCATTTGGCCCATCAGATCTACACCGAACCTCCAAAGAGCATCACACCCAGACCCATTCCCTATCCTGTCCCTGAAACCCTGCATTTCCCATGGCCAATCTACCAAACCCCACATCTTTGGAATGGGAGGAAACCAAACCATTCGGAGTAAACCCAGGCAGAATGTACAAGCAGACAGATAGTCACCTGAGGGTGGAATCAAGCCCAGATCCCCAGCACTGTCAGGCAGCAGTACTAACCACTGAACTACCGTGCTGCCCCACTGATCAATAGTGCCACCCTTGTTTGGATGCTGTTGAGTTGGCCTGTATTTTTGGGAGCATTGTAATGGGCTAGGTTTTGGATAGTAATACAGATTTTACTTTGGGGACAGCTGTAAAGGCCGACCTGTTATAGATATTATACATTACAGACTGGTAGCAGTGCCGTAGTAATGGAAGTACCACTTGCTGCTGTGCTTTGAGATGACAATTGTTCCTTAAATATTTTTTACCTAAAAGTGAGTCTAAGTAACCTACCTAATGTTTTCAGAAATTTAACCCTAAGTTCCTGATGGAAATAAGTGAGCATTTTCACTCAATTTTAGGGTCTGCCACATTTGTCATGGTCCATTTTATAAATGCCAAATGTTTAACATGAATCAATTAGCAAAATTATTCATTGTTCCATTAGTCTAACAGTTCATGTAGTGAAGCAGCAATGGAATATTTGTGTAAATTTAATCCATTTCACTTTATTTTGGTGTATCACTTTAAAAAAAAAGTTACACAGGTTTTTATTTGGGAAAGGATGCCATTTCTCAGTGTAGTGACAACAAGGTAGTGGGGTTTTAAAATATTCCTTTTCTCTCACAGTAAACTGTTTTGTCTTACAGGTCGTACGTTTCCAACACACCCTTATTTTGCTACTCCATTGGGTGCTGGCCAACTCTCTTTATATAATCTCTTGAAAGCCTACTCTCTGCTGGATCAGGAAGTGGGCTATTGCCAGGGCCTTAGTTTTGTAGCAGGAATCTTGCTACTACACATGAGTGAAGAAGATGCTTTTCATATGCTGAAGTTTCTCATGTATGATATGGGCTTGAGGAAGCAATATCGACCAGACATGATTATTCTACAGGTACAGTAGTTACATTGTGCTAGTTTTTAAATCCTAACCTGAATTAAGGTTTGAATAATTAAGTGACAAAAAGTGACTGAATAATAATAGCTGTTATTTTCTTAATTTTGATAGATTGGTTAAAATTGACTATTTTACATTCTAACGTTAATTCCATCATCAAATTCTCATAATTGGGAAGGAGAAAGCAGGGTAAAGATATATAATGTTCAACAGTCATAGGGAATGGTATCTACAATTTTGATAAGGATGATCAAAGAGACTGGAAATTTTTTAGAGGGAGATACAAACAATTTAGATAGAAGTGGGCATATAAATGGAAGGCAGCTGTACTTTCATAAATCTTTGAGGATAAACACTATCCCCTCAAAATGCGTCTCTGGTGTAGGGACGTGGTGTTTGGTGGTAGCACTAATGATCAGCCTCAATGATCAAATTGTGCGGGGAAGAGGGCAGGTCAGGCCTTCACTTGGTACCTGACAGAAATTGCACTCTGAAATTCTGAGAGTCCAGCAGTCTCCTGCCAGCCCTCTGGAAGGGTCCACATTTTATCGATTTTTTTTTCCCTCAGAGCTCAGCTAGTGAATAAAGAGGGGCAGGGGACTGCTTGAACTATCATGGGTTTTCAAGGCCTTTCACTTCATTGTGCCTTCCACATACAATTACAATCTACTTGGAGTTAATTTGACGTGTGTTATTAAAATCATCTTATTTGGGTTTGCAGATACAGATGTACCAACTTTCGCGACTCCTCCATGACTATCACCGCGATCTCTACTGTCACTTTGAGGAGAATGAAATTAGTCCCAGTCTTTATGCTGCCCCGTGGTTTCTCACCGTGTTTGCCTCTCAGTTTCCTTTGGGTTTTGTGGCCAGAGTCTTTGGTAAATGTCACTGTTTATTTTGTATTACAACTTAACTGCAGTAAAAGCAAAAAGATATGGCTGTTGCTGGAATTCAGTGATTTAACAAGAGAAAAAGATCACAACACAAATTATGCCATATAGTACGATGGTGCTGGTAAAAAGTTCAATTAGCTGATTGAAATGAATTCATCTGAACTGTTGTTCATCATCCTTATTTTAGAATAATAAATCTATAACACCCTTTTTAATTCTTTAATTTTACTCTGAATTGTTTCAAGTCGCAAGTTGTGTCACAAAATAATACAGCAGTTTATATTCCTAATGACTTCGTTGAATATGTTTTTATGCTTGCTTTGCAGATATGATTTTCCTTCAAGGGTCAGAGGTCATCTTTAAGGTAGCCCTAAGTTTACTGGGAAGCCACAAGCCACTAATTCTACAACATGAAAGTCTGGAATCAATAGTTGACTTTATAAAGTGCACTCTTCCCAACCTTGGACTAGTGCAGATGGAAAAAACAATTAATCAGGTATTAACGTAATTACTTGGATGATTCAAAAATGTATTGTTTTTACTTCTACATTTTCTCACTCCATACGTTTTGCTCAAGCGTTGTGCATTGTACATTTACGAGAAGCGGTTAGTTGTAGTTTCTGTGAGCAGAGAATTTGTTCATAGAATGACTGTGTGTTCAACTCTATGTAACTTGTCGACTCTCAGGGTGTTCTCCCTTAGGGTTAAAATACTGATTCCCATTTAATGTTGGCAGCAGACAGATAATGTTTTAGGATTTTTCCTGATTCTTGGAGTTCAAGGTCATTTCATGGGATACCACTGTCCACAACCAAGAAGAAAAGTGTATTGGGATGTTTGAAAGAAATAGATATACAAAATGCTGGATAAACTCCGACTGGGCAACGTTTATGGAAAGGAAGTAAACATTTTGAGTCCGGTATGACTCTTGTTGGTGATTAAATGGTGATGTGGCAGGAAAAGGAGCTTTTTGATGACTACATATACTGGCCTCTGGTTGGTCCCCAACTTCACAAGTTTAACAGCAGAGAGTTAGCCTCTGCAGTCTGGCCATTAATTGGTCACTTAAGGGAAATTCACCGTCAGGTTATTATTTTCTTCACAGTGCAGGCTTGTGACTCTTGTTTGAACCTGACGATGGGGGTTTCAAAGCCCACTGAGAAAATCCAGCCCCACACCTCCCACCCAAATGTAAGACTAGCAGCTACTAGGACATTGGTGGGGCCTCTTCTGGAATACTGTCCCGTTCTGGTCGTCCAGTTATAGAGATTTATCAGGTTGTTGCCAGGTATGGAAAGTTTGTATTATAAAGAAAGGCTGAATAGGCTAGGATTTTATTCACTGGAGCTTAGGAGGTTGAGAGGCGAACTGATAGAAGTTTATAAAATAATGAGAGTTACAGATAGAGTTAATGGTAGTTGTCTTTTCCCTAGGATGGGGGATTTCAAGACTGAGGGCAGGTGGGGGGGGGGGCACATTTTTAAGATGAGAGGAGAGAGATTTAAAAAAGACACGAGGCAAATATTTTACACATGTGGTTTGCATATGGAATGAACTTGCTGAGAGAGTGGTGGATGCGGGTGCAATTACAATGTTTAAAACACATTTGGATAAGTACGTGAACAGTAAAGGTTTGGAGGGATATGGTCCAGGAGGAGGCAGATGGGACTAATTTAGTTTGGAATTATGTTTGGCAAGGACCGAAGGGTCTGTTTCCATGCTGTATGACTCTTGACAACAGTAATAAGTCCACAAGGGTAAATTTCCCACGTAAAGTAATCTTTTTTTTATGACTGTGTCTGTCATTTTTACTGATGATGGGAATATTTGGCCTCTGCTATCTGACTGAGGAACAAAGTAGGAGAGGGGCATTGTGATGCAGTAAAATGTCTACGTGCTACATCTCTGACCCAAGGACTGCTCAGGTACCAGAGACAGGTTCCCAGCTTCTGCTGGAGAACCAGGCCAGACTGAAATCAGTGACTGGCTGCAGGCTGCCCCTCAGTTCTGTGTGGGGGCCAAAAAAAAACCTGTTTTTATATATTGCATTTGCCAGTAGACATCTCAAAATGCTTTACAGCTAACAAAGTGCAGTAAACTTGATAACTGGCATCTATAGGACGAGGAGTATGCCAGTTAATCAAATATTCCAGATAATCAAGGTACGCAGTAAATCCTGACCAAGCAACAGCAACGTCCCTCAAAAGATCTTTGATTTTAAGTGGGTTGATGTTAATGCAGGGGTAGACACATCACTGTTATAGTTCATTGCCAGCATAAATACTCAACAGCACAGTACATCGCGGTATTTGAGGTATATAACTTTATCAAGAGTGCTGGTTTTAGGGTGCCGATTTAAACAAAGCTTGCTGGAACGTTTGAATGTAATCCTTCTTGTAATGTAGGAAGCACTGGAGCCAAGTTAAGCTCACCACGCTCCCACAGATAAAAATATAACAAGGCAGCCAGATAATGACTTTTTATGAAGTTGCGTGAAGGCTGAATACTCTCCAGGATAGTAGGAAGAATGCCCCTATTCTTTCTCAAAGTAGTGATATACTGTAGGATCTTTTACGTTCGTCTGAGAGGGCAGGCAGAATGTGGGTTTAAATATCTCATCTCATTAAATGCCTTCATCAGTGTAGCACTTCCTCTGCCCCGGATAGTTGCCTTGATTTTTTTTGTTCCTGAAGTTGTATCGTCCAAACCAATGTAAACATAATAACAGCAGGAGCACATTGCAACTTAATCCACATTTATTCCATAGTGGTTTGGAATGAATCCAAGAAAAGACTTTGGATTACAGTTCACTCCTCCCTGGCTCCTGGCGTATCCTGTTGAAACAGTGCAGCACAGCCTAATGCCTTTTAATTTTTAAATCATTCTTGCTTTGGGTTAGGTGCACGAGCTTCTATAGCATGCAGCAATAGACTGACCTGAACTATGTTAGCTCTGTGATGTGGTTTGTTTTTGAATTTAATGTTACTGCTCTGTGCAAGCAGTAAGTGGTGGCTGACTGCTTTGCCTTGGGGAGTACAAAGTTAAAAATCACACAGGCACCAGGTTATAGTCCAACAGGTTTATTTGGAAGCACTAGCTTTCAGAGCACTGCTCCTTCATCAGGTGGTTGTGGAAAATAAGATTGCAAGACGCAGAATTTATAGCAAAAGTTTACAGTACGATGTAACTGAAATTGTATGTTGTAAAAGACTCTGATTGTTTAAGTCTCTCATCTTTTAGAATGACCATGTTGTTTTCAGTTCTTTCATATGTAACTCACATATACTTGCATATAATCTCACACACACTCCCACACACACCCTCTCACAGACACTCGACCTTCCTCCCCCACCCCCAGCACGCGCACGCGCACACACACACATATATATATATATTTGTGGGGTGAACTAGTACTTGCAGAATTACATTTTACTTTGCTCAAAAACTGCATGAATCCATGTAAGATTCTGTAAATCCATTTTTTAGATTAGAATCAGTCTGTCCATTGTAGCACAGACAGCCTCATACAGGGCAACTAATACCTTTGATACATTACCTGGGCCGACATGACTCTAATTGTTAAAGTTCATTTGACAATGTAACTTTTTTTAAAAAGTTTTGTGATTTACATATGAAACAACTAAAACCAACATGGTCATTCTAAAGGATGAGAAACTTCACAAACAATCCTGATCTTTTCAATATATAATTTCAGTTACATCACATTTTAAACTTTTGCTATAAATTCTGTGACTTACAATCTTATTCTCCACAGCTACCTGATGAAGGGGCAGCGCTCCGAAAGCTAGTGCTTCCAAATAAACCTTTTGAACTAAAACCTGGTGTTATATGATTTTTAACTTTGTACACCCTAGTCCAACACTGGCACCTCCAAATCTTGCCTTGGGGAAGGAGGAAAAAATGTAAGATGTTCTAATACGCCTTTCACGTTCTGATTTGAAGGTAGAAACCTAAATATAAGGAGAGGAAGAGATATGTCAGTTTTCAGTAGATGGGATAGAGTTCATATCGCACATGGAAGCCTTTTATGTCCATGCAGAAAGGAAGTGCAGTAGAACCGCCCCCGCCCCCCCATATCCACGGATTCAGTTTCTGTGGTTTCAGTTATATGCGGTTTACCCCGCCCCAAAAAAATCACATGGAACATTCCACAAATAATTCCAGGGGGCTGCTGGGGCGGTAACTTCGTTCTCCATTTAAATGATAGGGTTTGCTACTATCTGCAGTTTCCGGCATCTGTGGTATGCCTTGGAACATATCGTCTGCGGATACGGGGTGCGAGGGTCACCTATACTGAATTCGGGTGAAAAGCACGTCAATCACGTAGCATGTACCTAGCACCATGTGAGTTTGCTGGTTATACCGGGGTGCAAAAATAAATACAACAGAAGTATTTAAGAAGGAACAGGAAAAAACATCTGAACCACAAGCAATTGATTGACAGATCAAGTACTGAATGGTCTGCTTTTGCTTTCGAACACTGAGATGTGGCTTTCGGCATGATGACAACATTCAGATCAATTCTTCTACAAAAGCAGACCTAGGAGGCCACCTGATTCAAGTCCCTTCTTAATATTTCATAGATTTCTCCATAAATTTCAATCAAATAAAACACTGAAATACTTGATGAGAATTGCTACTGTAGCTCTGGCTGAAGTTTTCACTCATTTTCCCCCCCTAACTTAACCCTTCACAGTGAGTTAGATTATTATAATTTTCCAGGTTGTCTCTGATCATTGTCTGGTAGCTATGTGCTCTTTTCTGAATTATTTAAAACTTAGGGCATAGTTTCACAGCCTGTAGACTATGGTGAAGTGCATCGTGGTGAGGTGCATTGTTTATTATAGAACGCTTAGAAGTGAAGTGTGATTATTAACATATCCTGTGAGGAAGATTATTCTTGGAGATTGAAGAATAATTGTCCACATATTTCATGGACCGGTCTACGAACCGCTCCCACCCTCAAATAGATTTTCCCTTTCCCATTTAATCATGCCATGTCTTTCCCCAGAGGTTACTGGAATTATGGAATAGAAATAGATCAATGTCCCTTGCAGGGAACAGGGAAAGCAACTGTCTACCTCCTTACAATTAATTTTCCACTCTTCCCTTTGTCTTCTATTTTGTTTAACTACAGGCCCATCATTTGCAGATTTAATGTAAAATTCTCTCATTAAGGTCATTCTTCCCTAAAGGCTCTTTTATAATTAATTAACCCTTCCTTATTACATAAAAGATTTAAAGTAGTAAGTCTGGGGCTGGTTTCTCAAAAAATGTTTTCAGAAACCATGTATGCATTCAGAAGATCTATCCTTCATAATATATATGCTAATTAGGTTGACCCAGTCGACATGTAGCTGTAATTATAATATTACTCTTGTTACGTTCACTTTAACTTCCTGATTCATAGAGTGCTCTTCGTTGCCACTATGGTGGGCTGTAACCCACACATACCAATGTTTGCTGCTGCTATTTGCTGTTTCTTAGCTCCACTTAAATGATTTTACATCTTGAATTTGTAATCCAAGGTCCATTCTCACTAATGTACTGGTTAGCACGACCTATTGTCCTTTTCTTATCTTCTTCCGAAATGTGGAATACCCTTGATTGTTCACTTACCTGCCTTGATTAGCCTGTTGTCACATCTCTGTAACAGCTGTTTCATCATATCTGCTTACATCTGTCTGTGCCATCAATTCATCCACCTTGCTGAGGATGCTGTGTGCATTCAGCTAGGATCATGTCTTTTTTTTAAAATTATTTCACAACCTCTTGCCTTATCTCCAAGACCACTGTAAAGTTTGAACCTTCAGTTTGAGGTTGGCAGTAAGAAGCTATTAGTTCCCTTAATCCAACTTTATTTTGTTTGCCTCGTTCTCTACCTTTAATTTAACAAATCTTCCCGTATCTGATCCCTCACCCCCTACTGGTTAGAAAACCATCCTAGTTATACACCCACTAGAACAGCTGTTCCAGGTGAAGGCCATCTTAACATTTTGCTAGACTGGTGCCAGTTCCACTGGAGCCAAAACCTATTTCTCCCAAACCAATCTTTGAACCACACATTTAGTCTTCTAATACTATTGCCTTCCTCTAATTTGATCTTCATTCAGGTAATAATGGGGCTCTGCTTTTTAATTTAACCCCTAAACGTTTATACAGAATCCCTTTCCAAGTCTTAGATATATGTATGTTTGTCTATTTTGAAAAACTGTTTCTTGCCCCTCCCACTGTAAATTCCTTTCCAACTTAAAGCTGCATTTCTGAAATATGGCAAAGGGTAGGCAAGACAACATCCTGGGATTCATGCTGTTCACTGTGCAGCATGGTGTCTGTTTCCTTGATGACTACATTGACCCCACTACTGCCATATCCCAGTTAACTCCCCTCGTTTGTAGGTGTTCCGATGCTTCATTGCTCTGGTCAGTTTGCTCATCCATCCTGAAACCTCTTCTTTCATTAACATCAGCTGCAAGATCCTCGCCATGTTGGACCTGCATCCTTTTAAAGGTTCCCAGATCTAGATTTGTAGATTAGCCATGGCTTGTCAGAATATCAAATTTGACTGAAATCCATCTCTTGGATTTTAACATATTTTATTTACAAACAAGGCTGATTAACAAACAAGGTTGAAAACATTTCCAGTACCCACCTTCAGTGGCACAGGTAATGGATCTGATTTTAAAAATCTGTTTCTCTTTTTGCAAGTTATCCTTCAGGATATGTCATTTTGAAATTTGTTTTTTTATAGATAATATAGAAAAGGGGAAATAAGGGATGCATTTTTCAGTAGAAGTTCCTGTTGTCTGCTAAACTAATTGCACAGTGATATTCAAGTTGTTGGAATTTTTTATTTATTTATTAACATTATTAAATGGGAAGCCGCTGCTATGTTTTTGCCAGCCTGTGGAAATTGTTTACGTACAAAGAATATACTACCGGTAATTCAATCTTTTTGTATCAGGGTCACTTTTAATTTTTATTCTGGAAAGTGGGTAAAAACAATGACTGCAGATGCTAGAAACCAGATTCTGGATTATTGGTCCTGGAAAAGCACAGCAGTTCAGACAGCATCCGAGGAGAGGTAAAATCAATGTTTCTGGCAAAAGCCCTTCATCAGGAAGGAGAAAGTGAGGTCTGCAGATGCTGGAGATTAGAGATGGAAATGTGTTGCTGGAAAAGCGCAGCAGGTCAGGCAGCATCTAGGGAACAGTAGAATCGACGTTTCGGGCATTAGCCCTTCTTCCTGAAGAAGGGCTAATGCCCGAAACGTCGATTCTACTGTTCCCTAGATGCTGCCTGACCTGCTGCGCTTTTCCAGCAACACATTTCCATCCCTTCATCAGGAATACAGGCCTGTATTCCTGATGAAGGGCTTTTGCCCGAAACGTCAATTTTACTGCTCCTCAGATGCTGTCTGAACTGCTGTGCTTTTCCAGCACCAATAATCCAGAATCTGGTTTCTAGCATCTGCAGTCATTGTTTTTACCCACTTTTAATTTGGAGCAATGACAAAATATTTCAGCTACATCTTTGCGTAAGGAAGAAGTTAAAGTTACAAAAGGGAGGAAACAAGTTACTAATTGGGTAACTCATTGAAAAAAACACTAAAGGATTTTTTTTGTTATATTAGAAATGATCTGTGTTGATCTGTCTAGGTGTTTGAGATGGACCTTTCCAAACAGCTGCAAGCCTATGAGGTTGAATACCATGTTCTTCAAGATGAGCTAATAGATTCTTCAGCTGCCATGAGTGACAACGAACGATTAGAAAAATTGGAAAAAAATAACAACTGCTTACGCAAGCAAAACAGTGATCTACTGGAAGAACTTGAGGTTAGTCAAATGAATTTTGAACAAAATATTACAAATCTTCTGTTCACATTGTTGCTGTAGACAGAGAAATGCTGCTGAAGCCTTTTGTCAAGAATGTCAAATTTCAAATGAAAGGAACAAAGGGATGGTGATTAGTTGACAGGTCTACCCAGACTGGCTGAACCATTACCATGGAGAAAGCAAAGAGAAGAATATTTTCCCCAAACTCCGTAAAGGCACAAGGCTTGAACGTTTTTTTTGTTTCAGAAAGCAGACCCTTTTAAAGGAATATATAAAGTCACTAGCAAGCATATATGAACCATGTTATATTAAATTAATTGGATGGTGTTGAAGTTGAACACCAATGCCTGGGACATGCAGCATATGCACGTGGCATCACAGGTACACTGAAAGTAGAAAGACAAAGTATCTCAGATACTTGAATAAATGATTAAGCTCGCCATTTTATTCTTTATTGTGCAATAACTACACACACAGTTTTTTCTACTAACTGGATACTGCAATTAGTCCAAAATGGCACACTGCACATTTCACAATTACATACATAGGCCCCCTATCCCAGCAAATGGCTGTTTGAAGCACAGCACATGTTGTTTTGGCTGTCCACAATAGGCAAAGTGCAGACCATACTCAGACAGCCCACTACCACAAATTTCAAAATAAAACCCCTGCTCGAGATGTGGTTGGGTAATACTTACTGAATAGTCCTGAGTTTGCAAATTGGTAGACTTACAATCATTTTTAAGATAATCAATCAAACTAACTTAAACTTAGTACATGTGGCATGCATTCATTTGTGGAGACCTGTTGTCTGTAAAGAGAATGAATACATTGAAGCATTGAAATTGTTTTGAGTGACTGGGAACTAGTGGAGAGTATAGTTCTCCATTGCTTTTATCATTAAAATACCTCAAATAATCAGTCAACTTGACAACTAATCAGCACCCTTGTCATCTGAAGTATAAATTATTGCAATTGTTTGAAATTTGGCACTCTTGCATTGGTCCTGATAAGTGCAAGATAAAAGCTTTGGGCAATATGTCAATTTTCAGTGGTATTCAAGTGCTGTACTATCGACCACTAATACTTTTGATAATGTGACAGTCTAACAGTAAAATGTACAAACATGATATTACAGGGCAACTATAGTAAGGAATTTTGTATTCTATAGCATCATGCTCATGGCAAGACTTCAATTTTATATGTGTAATTGTTTATGGAAACATGTATAGGCTGGTGATGCAGTTATATGTAAGGCAAGCTTGAGAAATTCCATTAGACTACTGTTGTATCCTGATGACTAGCTGAAGTGTTGCTTTGACAGAAATCTTTGCTGCTTGCCTTCTCTGGGAAAACTGAATGATTTTAGGAGTTAAAAGGCTGTGGACCTAGACCCAAAGTAGTATTCAATAACACAATTGACAGATAATCCAAGAGACTATTAATATCAAAGAACTTGGAACAAAGACAGGGTCTGGTAGCTGACTTTATAATCTTGCTATCTGGACTAATAAGGACTAATGATTCTGAGAAATTAGTTCGAATCCCACCATGGTGGAAAAGAACTTAAATATAGCTATGTAAATAAATCTGGGAGAGTCATCTACTGACCATAAAACACCTGGATTTGTATGAAAGGACTCCTGCTTCATTGACTTTTGGGAAGCGCATCTGCTATTCCGAACCAGTCTGGCCTGTATGCAACTCTAAACCCACATCAGTGTGGTTGACACTTGACTGACTATAGCAAGTTTTTCAATTTGTGCTGAAGAAAGTGAAACCCATATCACATGAATGTTATTTATAGTAAAATTAGATGGGAACCAACCAAGCATGTTCTGATTGCATCATTGTTACAGATTTGCGGTTCCTATACTCAAGTCCGCACCAAAACCTGAAAGCTGGTTGATATCTTGGTGACATTTGAACGGAGGCTTCCCTCTCCTGTGCCTGTAAAATATCCAGAGTACAGCAGTGAGGTTTCCCTTACCTGAACTGCAATAATCTCTCTGTGGGCTATCTCATTGTTGTTTGTCAGATCATGTGTATTAATTACCAGTTGCCAAGTCTCTGGATACTTTCATGAAAGAGATGGATAAACCTCTTAAAGGTAGTGGAATCAAGGGTTATGGGGATAAGGCAGGAACAGGATTCTGATTGTGGATGATCAGTCATGATCATAATGAATGGTGGTGCTGCCTCGAAGGGCTGAATGGCCTACTTCTGCACCTATTGTCTTTTCCCTTCATTACAGGACTGCTTATCCATTGAAAATTATTCCTTAGTTGTCAAATATTTTTTGACTGTTAAGAGATTGTACAAGTCATTATAAATGTGAATTTCTTTTTGTCCTGAAAGGTCGCTCATAGCAAAATTGAGAGCCTGGAAGCCACAGTGAAGACCTTGCTGTCCAATGAAGGAAGGTTGAAGCAAGTCATTTGTACCTTAGAGCTGGAAAGAGCGGCGCTTCTGGCTGCAGTTGAAGAATTTCAAAAGCAGGTTCCCAGCACTGAACCCGCTGATAACAGAACACTGTCTGAAGCACAAGAACATGATTGATTGTAAAATCTGATGCACTTTACAGAAGAGAAAACAGATTTTTTTTAAATGAATTCGGTAAGCCAGTGGGATTTTCTGATTCCTTCACAACAAGAAAGATCCATATTTGGATCTATTCAAAGGCACAACAGTGTCCAGCAACACAGTGACAATATGAATCACTGGATCATCCCCTACTGTTAAAGACCGATCAAGAGAGATTCCTTTCTCCGAGAATTGTGTGATACCTAATGGTTGCACCCTTTTTTTCCCACAATGTAACCAATAGATTTGGATACAGTGTTTGCAGTGTTCACCATAGTATCTTGTATACAGATACAATTTAGAGTGACTCCTATACTTGTAGTAAATTGTTAATGTTGAAAGGTTTTGACCTGGAGCTTTACTTCCTGGCTGGTTGCTCCATTTCAGGTGGTTTAAAAAAAACTATTCTAAACTTCCTTTGGCCATTAATTGGGCATTTTGCTTTACTTTCCATAATTCACTTAATATAAGTAGAGTTTTTGTTTGTGGACAAAGCAGGATTTCATTTTTACAATTCTTACAAAAGCATTTTTACACTTTGGTTATCTCTTTAGATTGATTCCATCTGATATAAACCATTTGGGAAATAACAAAACCTGTTACAGCTCAGTTAATCTTGAACAGTCCAATCACTGAGCAGTGACAAAAGAAAACTGAGAAGCAAGGAGAGATCAGACTTCCATTCTTTGACAAATATTGCTTTGTGAAAATATTAGGAGGAGGATAGAAGAGGGAGAGACAGAGTCTTTGAATCAGTGGTATTAGGGTATTATGTGGACCTGTTTCTGGGGCCATTAACATATTAATGTATATTAATGTCCCCAACAGTTCGATTTCAGTATTATTTTTTCAATAAACTTTGCAATTTATTAATTTTCTCTACTGCTCTGCTACCCCATGAGTCTGGGGTCAATGAGCATCTGTGCTTTGACAGTTGTATCTTCCATGTTACAGCTGCTGACTTTATTTTAAATCTATGTATCACACAGGCAAGAGTTGCACCATGTATTTTTTTAAAGAATCCAGTCAAAAAGAATTGTTAGGATCACGTTGCTTTGGTTTCTCATCTCTCTCACTCACACTCTCTCTCTCGCTCGCTCGCATTCTCTGTCTTGCTTGCTCCCTTGCACTCTGTCTCTCCCTCACTCCAACTCTCACTCTCTCGTCATTCCCAAATTGAAGTGGTGACGTTGAACAGAAAAACAAAGGAAGAATAAATTACATGAATCATTCAAACAAAAACAGCTGGTGGCATTTATGTTGTTCCACTCATACCTTTGAGCACCTCTGCACTCAACAATTACAAATCACTCTGGTTCCAGATGTAGTGGTGAAGCGTTGAATTAGACAGACATTAGCTGATTTTTATATTTAAGTTTAAAAATAAATATTTCATTTTGTGAACAAAATTAATACTGGATTTAAAATATAAATTCAAATCGTCTCCAGGAAGTTATAAATGACAATACAAATAGAAGTATACAGGCAAATAGAAATTGCGATCCAAATTAACTGGCATTTTTATAATACTTGCATACCACAGTTGATAATATTTTATACTATGGATGGTGGTTTCTAGACCATCTTTTGTCATTGTCAGTATGTTACCATTACATGAATAGAAAGTGCTCAAGAAAGGGGCAAAATGTTAACCATGATTGTGTAACAATTATAGTTATTGATGACTATCATCGTGCTGCTGACAAGGCTTGCATTAGTGTTTACATTTGGTGAAATTCTAGTATCGAAAGCAAAACACCAAAGGTGACAATATTTTTTTCAAATGAGTTTTCCATTATGCGGGCATTTCATTCAACAGTGCAGTGCATCGGTATATTGATGAAATTGATTGTGCTTGACAATTGATTGAGTATTGAATGTGAACCTCTGACAACCAGTGAATATGAAGAGAATGAAAAAGCTGAAGGTTTACTCAATAGACTTGGAAATCCAATTAAACACAAGCTGACTTCTATTTTAAAAATTGAAAATCAGCATTTCAATACATTACTGTTTTTATTCTCTGTTTAAGCCAAATTACTTGAGTTTAGAAACAATTAAAGCAATATTTGGTAGGGAAATTTGCATTAAACAGAATTGGTCTCTAACATGTTCAATAGATTGATTCCTGTTCTGCTTTCATTCTCTTTCATCCTTCACTAAGGCACTCCAGAGTTAAATGCTGAAAGGACAAGTGACTTTTCTTTGTCTATTGATCATTTGGATTATTCACAAACTAAATAGAAGAATGATGTCAAAATAAACCAACTAATTAGATAAATTGAACTGGTACAAATGCCAGCTGCATAGATTTTTCAATGAAGACTATATTCGAGGAGACACATGACATCATAATTGGACTGATAGCCCAAAGGCAATAAAAGTTCTTGCTATCCTTACCTGAAGGAACTCCTTAAAAGCAAAGGCAGTGTAGGTATTGAACATCATTCCAATGTTGAGATTCCAATGTATTTGAACACCAGCATAATTCTTTGTGTTTTACATGTTCATGTGCCTTCTTTGTATGATTCTGATTCCTCAGTTGTAAAATTGCATAATATGAGTGAGAGGAGCTCAATGGCACTCGGAAATGGTGTGCATTAAACAGATTGCCATAAAGCTGTGATTTTTTTTTTGTTACCCATTCAATGGGTTTCTTTGCTGAAACACAACAGTTTGCAGTGGGTCTCAGTCAGATTTCTTTATAACTAGCCATGTGCCATAAATTAGTCAAAGACTGCCACTGTTTAGTGTCTATAAGCAAATAAACCACCAGCATTAGTGTGAGTTTAAAATGTAACTTAACAATACCTGCTGGTCTACGAATAAAGTTAGATTTGGATCTGGTTTATATTGATTGATAACAGGTCAAATAATGCTACTGTGAAACTCAAGATGGCTGGTATTTGCATTTCTGTTGGGTCTGCAGTGTTGTGTTTAACTTTAGTGTAATTCACTGTTGAGAATAGTCATACATTTCTATACTGTTACAGATCCAGTAAGAGAACTTGACACGTTTAGAATGTTTACACTGCCGTCTCAAATTTGACAACATTTGCTCATTTTTCTTTGTAATATGCTATGTGGGCTTCAGTATTTTTAAAAGTGGAATATTGCTGCTGATTTTTTAGTAGTAATTATAAATGTTGCATCTGTGATATATGGCAAAGATGTCCCTGTGCCTAACTTCAGAAATTCTATGGGGTAGGGAAAGAGGGGAAGAGATGGATGCACCAAAGGAATTGGGCATGTGCAGAATTATAATAAAACACCATCCCTGTTTTTAGGTTTGAATTTTTAATTAATAAACTGTTTTGAATCACTAATTTCTTATTTGTTTTTGATTCATTTGTAAGTCTTGGATCCAAAAAGTATACAATGTACAATTGCTGGGATGTATCAACTGGGAGTCTCTGCTGTTAATCTCAGTAGATTTTCTGTGGGACAAGATGATGGAGTGTGTCCCTCAGTAACCAGGTAATGGAAGGTGCCTATGATATTGGGGTACATCTCAGGAAAAGCCTTTACAGATCTGGTGAAGGTTGCTGGGATAGGTTGGTTTTGAAACTCCCTCTCAAGGGTAGGTAGAGGATACACCCTGAAAATCCAAAGAAACTCAACATACGGTTGCAAATATATGCTTCATTTGCAGCTATTCTTTCTGATTATGACATTTATTTCTCCTTGCCATACTATTGGATCACTCATAATGAATCCTTGCAACTTGATGTCACCATGTACCTTTTCTGCCTGCCCTGTGAGGGAATTTAACTTGCTCATAAAAGTGAGGGTTTGGAGGTTATGGGTGTATCAGCTATAGCCACCCTCTCCTATCATTTTATAATGTGTTGTGTTTGTAATGGAAAGAGTGAGAATGCTCTCTGATTCTCATGAAATGCAGTCAAACCCAGATGTCAATAGGCAGGTTACAATGGCAAATGAAAGAAATAATATGAAATGAGGAATTATGTATGATGTGAGGCATTCAGAAGAATCACTGACAAGTCAATCCTGACGTTGAGATCTTGCAGTTCCTTGTGCATATTATTGCCTGATGTTTAATACAATATATTATTGCATATAGCTGAATGCTGTTGCTTGTCCTGATCTGTTGGGGTAATGAAATTTATTTCTGTGCTGAGTTCCTCTGTCTGTGCAAAGATTGATGTGGTACTTGGCTCTACCCATAGTAACAGAGAACTAAGTCTCGTACAGTGCAGAGAAGGCCCTTTGACTCACAAAGCCTGTACTGACGACCACTGTACAATCTATACCAGGGGAGTATAGCAAGTGCGGGGGTAACTTAGGAAAGCAAAAAGGGTGCATGAAAGAAACCCTTGGAGGGTAAGATTTGGGAAAATCCTAAAATATTCTATAAGTATATCAAAGGAAGAGAGTAGCCAGGGAAGGAGTAGGGACCAAGAGGGCAGAGAAATCAAGGGCCAAAATCAAACAGAAGTGCATTGAAAATAATGGAAAAAGGACAAGTAATGTTAAGAAGATAAGCCGTAAGGCTTTGTGCCCTTAATGCACAGAGCATTCTTAATAGTGGATGAATTAATTAAGCAAATCGTTGGAAACCGGTATGATCTACGCAGAGGATTAGAGACATGACTGCAGGGTGACCAGGGATGGGAACTGAACTTTCAGGGAAATTCAATAGTTAGGAAGGACAAGCCAAAAAGGAAAGGCAGTGTAGTTGCATTGATGGTTAAAGTGGAAATTAACACAATAATTAAGAAAGGCATTAGCTCCAGTGATGTGGAATCTGATGGAGCTGAAAAACCCCAAGGGGCAAAAAGCATCAAACTGTAGGGGTGATGTTAGGAATGGCATTAGAGAGGAAAGAGATGCATGCCACAATTATAGCTGACTTTAATCTGTTTATAGGTTGGGCAATCAAATTAGTAATAATACTGTAAAGAAAGAATCCTGAAGCATATACAGGTTTCTGGAGCAATATGTTTGATGAGCCAATGAGAGAACAGACTATTGGGTAATGAGAAAGGAATAATTGACAATCGGATTGTACGGCCACTTGGAATGAATGACCATAATATAGTAAAATTCCCCATTGAGGTGGAGAGTGACAGTTGATTCTGAGACTAGGGTCATGAACCTAAATAGAGGAAAATATAGTGATATGAAACAGATTGGGGAACAATGCCTTTCCACCACCATCTCTTTAGGCAATGGCAAACATTCAGAGAGTACCTAGGTGAACTGCAACAATTGTTCATTCTCCTCTGGCGTAGAAGTAAAACAGGAAAAGTGGCCAAGCCATGGCTTACAAGGGAGATTAGAGATAGTATTAGATCCAATGAAGAGGCATAAAAATTGGCCAGAAAAATTACAGACCTGAGGAGTGGGACAGTTTAGAACTCAGCAAAGGAGGGCAAAAGGATCGGTTAAGAAAAGGAAAACAGTAAGTGAGCAAGCTTATGGGAACATAAAGATGGTAAAGGTTTTTATTGGTATGTGAAGATAAATGAAATGCTTTACAGTCAAGCAGGAATTTATAGTTGGGAACAAAGAAATGGCTGACCAACTAAATGCATTTTTTAATTGGGAACACCAGGTTTAGTGAGAGGGTGGAATGCAAGGAACTGAGTACAGAAATTCTGTGGGGGAAGTGGAGGAATTGAAGGCCAATAAATCAATTAAGATTATATTTGCTAGACTTTAGAAGGATGAGGGGTTGATCTCATTGAAACCAAAATAAGTAGCAGGAGTAGAGAGGATAGATATGGAAAGAAGGTTCCCAATGAGGGCAGAGACCACAACGAGGGGTCACAGTTTAAGATGGCATAAAATCTAAATCGAAATTTAGGACAGAGATGAGGTGAAATTTCTTCTCCCAAAGAGTGGTGAACCTGTGGAATACACTACCACAGAAAGCGGTCAAAGCCAAAACATTCCATGATTTCACAAAGGAGTTGGATAGAGCATTTGGGGCTAAAGGAATTAAAAGATGTGGGGAGAAAGCAGGAATAGGCTCCTGATGAAGGGCTCCAGCCCGAAATGTTAATTTTCCTGCTCTTCGGATGCTGCCTGACCTACTGTGCTTTTCCTGCAACGCATTCTCAACTCTGATCTCCAGCATCTGCAGAGCTCACTGTCTCCTACTGAGGTGGATGACCAGTCATGATCATAAGGAAAGGCGAATCCGGCTCAAGACCGAATGGCCTACTCCTCCTATTTTCTATAATTTTCACTTATTGTTCACAAAAATCATTTCTCTATATCCCTGAAGATAATGCAGGTTTTTAAGCTTTATTACAGTTTATGGCATTCCCACCACCATCCCCTCACACCCCAAACCTGCCCCAATGAACCATACTCTTTCTGCATAGTGAGCTTCCAGTCACAGTTGGTAATAGAGCAGGGAGTCCACCTTGCATACTAAAAATAAGTTGTTTGAAATTTCCCTGAAGTCACTGTTGAGTCAGATGGATAGTGAGAAGCCCTTTCCTACTCTTCGTAATTCCCTTAAGGCTAATATCTATTTGGTATTTCAAAAGTTTTTACTTTGGCCAGTCCTCTTCACTGCCACTGAATAATAAAATAAAACTCACACGGGTCTCTACCAGTAACCAAGACATCCATTGTAAATTAACAAATATTGGGTTAACAGCAAAGGAAATGGAGCATAGTACACACTGCTGCCAGTTGTGCAGATGCTGGAGGGAGTGAAGTTGGAACATGTTTGGTGGGGTCCCATTCAAACAGGCTGCGTTGTCCTGGGTGGCATCAAACTTCCTGAGTGATACTGGTGCTGCACTTATCCAGTCATGAGAATATTCCATTACATTTCTGACTTGTAACTTGTAGATAGTGGTCAGGTTTTGAAGGGTCAGAGGTCGAGTTATACATTGCATGACTCCTAGCCTCTGACATATTCTTGTTGCTACAGTGTTTATTTGGCTGGTCTAGTCCAGTTTCTGGTCAACGGTAACCTCCACCATGTGAATAGTGGTGGAACTGAGTAATGGCAATGCCATTCCTGAGAGAGAGTGTCTCTGGCCAATACTTACGCAATATGCATATTACTTGCCACTTATCAGCCAAAGCCTGAATATTGTCCAGGACTTGATTCTTTTGGAGACAGGCTGCTTCGGTATCTGAGGAATTGCAAATGGTACTGCAAATTGTCCAATCGTTGGTGAACATACCCAGTTTTTATCTGATGATGGACAGAAGATCATTGCTGAAACAGCTGAAGCTAGGCCTGTTTGGGCTCAGGACATGTCTCCAGTGCTGTGGCTGATATCATTGATCTCTCGCTGCCTTGGGCATCTTCCTATGTGTTAGGTATGATTCCAGCCATTTGGGAGTTTTCCCCAATCCTCATTGACTCCAATTTTGCTCAGGCTCTTTGATGCCACGCTTGGTCAATTGCTGACTTCATGTCCACAGTAATCACATTCTTTCTCCTCTCAGGTTGTGCTCTTTGGTCCACACGTGAACCAAGTCTGTATTGAGGTCAGGAACTGAGTGGCCTTGACAACCCAAATTGGGTAAAAACAATGACTGCAGATGCTGGAAACCAGATTCTGGATTAGTGGTGCTGGAAGAGCACAGCAGTTCAGGCAGCATCCGAGGAGCAGGAAAATTGACGTTTCAAGCAAAAGCCCTTCATCAGGAATACAGGCAGAGAGCCTGAAGGGTGGAGAGATAAGTGAAAGGAGGCAGGCGTCTGGTGGTGAGGGAGCAGCGGTGAAGGAGGCCCAGGACCTCCATGTCCTCGGCAGAGTGGGAGGGGGAGTTGAAATGTTGGGCCACAGGGCGATGTGGTTGATTGGTGCGGGTGTCCCAGAGATGTTCCCTCACCCGCTCTGCTAGGAGGCGTCCAGTCTCCCCAATGTAGAGGAGACCGCACCGGGAGCAACGGATACAATAAATGATATTGGTGGATGTGCAGGTAAAACTTTGGATGTGGAAGGTTTCTTTAGGGCTTTGGATGGAAGTGAGGGAGGAGGTGTGGGCACAGGTGTCACTGATCACATTATTGCTGAGCAGGTGCTGCTTGATAACACTGTTGTTGACATCTTCCATCACTTTACTGATGGGGCAGTAACTGGCTGGGTTGGATCTGTCCTGCTTTTTTACGTACAGGACTTGTGGGTAATTTTCCACATTGTTGGATGGTTGCCAGCGTTGTAACTGTGTTGTAACAACTTGGCTAGGGGCACAACTATACTGAATGACAAACACTCCGTACTTTTGCTGGAATTTTGTTTGGAATATCCAGTATCTCCAACTGATTCTTGATGTCACGTGGAGTGAAACAAATTAGCAGAAGATTGTTAGCTGGGATGCTAGAGACCTGAGGATGAGTTGCCTTGGCACTTTCGGCTAAAGATTATTATGAATGCTTCAAGTTTTATCTTTTCACTAATGTGCTGGGTCCCCTATTATTGACGATGGGAATGTTTATGGAGTGTCGCCGCCTCCAGTGAGTTGTTTAATTATCCACCATCATTTGTCTGACAGGACTGCATAACTTAGACAAATCTAACAGATCAGATCTATCAGTTTCTACCTACGCTGTTTGGCATGTCAATATTTCTGCTTTGTAGCTTCAGTATGTAGACCTCTCATTTCTAGGTGTGTTTTCCATTGAACCAGGCTTGCCCTCCTGGCTTGACTGGGCCATGTGGTTTAATACTGATTAAATCTTGCAGCTGATTTTACTGATTTTTAAAAATGATAGTGGTGAACTTTTAAGAACTTCTCCAAAAATGGGGGATTTCCTCTGTAATTTTTCCAATTTTTGTTTTAAGTGTAGTACTAGTTTAAATAATTCAGAACAAATTTAATGGTTCCATGGGGGGAGTTCCCTTGAAATAATGAATAGTAACATTTAAAGTGACCCCACAGATGCACAGTTTACGTGTCTGATTAGTTGTCAATTACTTGGTTAAAATTCTATCTCCCTCCTGGAAATGGAGTTCTAGGTGTCCAATGCAGTTTACACATGAGAAAACCTTTCAGTGTTCCCTTTTTATTGTTCCAAAATCCTCTGGGATCCATTCAGTTAATTGCACACAGTTTTCCTCTCTCCTCCAATTAATAAATTGCTCTGAGTCAAAGATGGCATAATGTTCAGGCAAGTAACATCACATTACATGTCTGTAGTGGAATGTTTTGTGGTTCTGCACAGCTGCTTTTCTTGAGATAGTTGAATTTGAACCAAAATAACCACGTTTTTAATATTTTATGCCCAGCACAGTTACGTCTTCTCCCATTCTTCTCTGATAGTTGATGCTTTTCATTATTTAGTCGTCACTCAAACCTTGTTCTAAATGTGAGAATCCACAAATTTACCATTCAGCCCGACAGCAACAAATAAAGCAGTGAGCAGTCGGGAATGCGAGTGGGACGATGAGAGTGTTAGTGAGGGGTAATCCTTTGGGCACGGAGGGTCTACCTTCCCAGGGGAAAGATGTCCAGTTTCGGAATTGCTTTTTTCCAGGAGTTTGATCCTGGTATGTGGTGTCTGCGTGGAGCTGGGGAGGAAGTGGATGCAAGAGGGGTGGTGAGGTTGGGGGGTGGGGGGGGTTGGAATGAGAAGGATGCTGAGGGGGAGCCAGTGAGTGTGGCTGGAGGTTCCAAAGATGGGTGGGCTTTGGGTGAAGGCAGCTTTCAGGGGGAGTGGTGGGGGGGTGCAGTGATCAGCCAGGTGTGCAGTTTAAATAATTAGAGTCCTTGAGATGTGCAGCATGGGAACAGACCCTTCGGGCCAATCTGTCCATGCCGACCAGATATCCTAACCCAATCTAGAACAAATCGAATGGTTCCATGGGGGGGAGTTCCCTTGAAATAATGAATGGTAACATTTAAACAGATGTAGAGTTTATATGTCTGATTAGTTGTCAATTACTTGGTTAAAATTCTATCTCCCTCCTGGAAATGGATCTCTCGGTGTCCAATGCAGTTTACACACTACCTGTTTGAGGTGTCATGGGCACCAGGAATGCTAGTGTTTTGGGGCAGATATCCGCAGAGTGGTGAGTTATTCTGGGAACAGCGTGGTATGAGCTGGGGCTAGAATTGGACGTGAGGGATGCCATAGAGAGTGGTAGGAGGTTAATGATGTGGGTTTGATAAGAGAGAGTGAGAAATCTCACTCAATCTCACTCAAAAAGTCATGCAAGAACACCTGATGCACTTAGCCAAAGAAAATAAGATTCAGCCCTTTCTAACTGCTTAAATGGTTACATTTTCTATGGTTGAGGAAAACCAATGGTAGCAGTTTGGCTATCCATTATATACTCAGCACTGTTTCCCTTCCATTATCGTCTTAACAATTTACTCAAACTGTCAAAATTTGCTTAGCTGTTAACCTTGAACTCAGAAAGTATTGTCTTGGAATCAAACTCTGTTAATAAAACACAATTGAGCAAGCTTTGCTTCTGAGTTGGTTGGTTGTTTGGAAGTAATGATTATTCTGTGAAAAACCTATTGCCTAATCCTCTTAACCTGTGAAGTAATAATTCTGTTTCCATAGCAGGCGTTAGTCAGCACAGTGAATAATAAAACAATTGGATGACAGTGAGGATTGCTCTCTGTAAAAGCAGAAAGCTATCATTGTTTAAGTGGCTGTTGCAAGGGTCTTACAGTAGGAATAGTGCAGGAGGGAGGTTTAACCTGATAAAAACAATGACTGCAGATGCTGGATCCTTTGAGGCTTGGACATCCATTTGGGTCCTGAAGCCTGACAGGGAGTATTTGGAGTTTCTTGCAGGTTTTCTGTCAGCTTTACCCTTGGGGGCAGATTCTGGTTAGAATGCCTTTGGGATTCCATGACTTATCAAGAGATACTGACATTTTGTGATATTTAAGACTCCTTCCAGCATCTGCCTGGAGCCTCAACACTGCCTCAAACAACAGCAATAAAATTGGAAATCATTACCTGAAACTTTTCCATTTTAAATGTTTCCTCAACACTTTCCTCTTTCAGGGAGAATTAACTGAATTAACCCTTATTAATTTCAACAGAGCATAAAATTGAACAAATAAGCATTGTCTTATACCTCTGACACCAAACATTTAAACCAATGAAGTGGGAGGGATATTTGAACCCTACAACTTTCTCTATCCAAAGCCAAATCTCTTAGATTCAGTTCTCTGAAGTGAAACTCCTTGTGATAGCTGAGCAGAAAAAGCTTTAACCTTTATCTGGTGCTCTTATAACTAACCTTCCATTACATAGTTCTGTTACCATTGGATAATTTTTTTAAAAACCCTCAGTTGTGTACTCTTCCATTGATTCTTCTTTGATTCACGGACGCCAAAATTGGTTGTCTGAGTTGGGATTTTCCACAGTCGACAAAACTTATTTCCCTTTCCTAACCTCCATATACTGCTATCTTGATAGCTAATATGAATTAATTTTTCCACCTGTTCCTACCAAGACATCTCTTGCGGTCTCCTCATCTGCTAAAGTATTGCGTGGAATTCTACATACTACACTTAGAATGGGCCAGTCTGGAGACAGTATGGGGAAGACTTATTGGAGTGGTACCACAGCTGAGGGGGATTTAATTGAGGTGTGCAAAATTATGGAGCATTTTGCTGGTAAATTGGGAGAGACTATTTCCAAACAGGAAGCTGGGTGATGAAAGCACAGTTTTAAGATGGTTGGCAAAGAAAACCCAAAAGATGAGGAGACATATTTTAATGTAACAAGTGTTTATGATCTGCAATACACTGTCTGTAAGGATGGTAGAAGTGGATTTAAAAGCAACTTTCAGAATGGAATTAAGTACCTCCCATGCAAAAGAAATAATTACAGGATCACTGCAAAAGATCAGAGTGGACCACTGAGAAAGAGTAGAGGGGTGAGACTAATGGAAAGCTGTTTCAAAGAGCCAGAATAGACATGTTGGAGAAAACTGGCTTCCTGATGTGCGGTGCAATTCTGGAGCTAGAAATTGTCTCAGATACTTGATGTATCTTAGTGCTCCCATATTCAGGTAGATCAACTTTCTTTAGGTAAGAAGAACTTTAATTTTATGATCTTTCATGATTTTCCACCTTTGAATCTGGTTTTCCTTCATCGAGATAATGTCAACTAATGTCAGTTCTTTCGTATTGTGAAATACTATGTGCTATGTGATACATGCATGTACCATGAGGTAAATGAGAGTCTGTAATATGAGATGGTGAAATTTCCTTCTTCTTTCAAATTCACGTAAATCTCTTTAAAGTTTGCTGATGTTATTGATTGTAAAATATTAGTCATAAGCATTGAACAAACAAACCTATACTGCAGAAAATATCAAAGGTGTAAACTGATAGACTACATTATTCATAGCTGATACATGCAATCAGATGATTACTTTATGCCACAACAGCCTAAAGTGTGTACTTTAGGCAGCTAGCAGCAAACCCAATCCAAATTTATCAAATTTATTGCAGTGTCTATCTTACAGTTCTAGTCTCCATGTCTGCAGTGCAAATCCCTTATAAAATTATGATGTAATGCCAGCATAAAGATGTGCATCACCCTATTTTCCTGGCTCACCCATTGCTGTACATGTTCAGTAATCAAGAACCCATGCGTTACTTTTGAGCAATGGTTAGTCTGCACATGCCTCCAACACACAGATATGGTCTGTTGTCAGACAGAATTTGATTTGCCTGCTTCACCTTACTTTAATAGTTTTCTTCCTCAAATATTTATCTAATTCTAATTGGGATTGGCTCAATGCATCCTCTCAGCTGCATGGCTGCACTGCTGCTGTAAGTGGCTGCTCATGGCGATCAGAGTGCCAACACTGTTCTCAGCATTGGCTACAAGTTGTGGAGAACTTTGGAAATCTGTCCAGAAGAAAAATACAAAAGCAGGAACGCTGTTCAGAATAATTGCCCCATAACCTTCCAACTGCACAAAACATTTTTCTGACCTGGTGTAAGCAGTAAATCAAACTTTATGCAATTTGTTAATGATTCTGTAAAACACATAAATGATCTTGTACTACTACTACTTTGCAACCCTCACAAAATGTTGAGCACTTTATTAGGTGCCTGAAGGAACCCCTCAAAAACTGTCAGATTTGCACAGTTTTCAATCTGCTTTATTTCAAGGGAGAGAAATTGGTCAGTTACAATCATTTTCTTTCATGACCATACACTAGCTGCAAGTACAGTAAATGGCTGCATATCAAATATGACGCTCATCAGGAAGTGTTTTTTTGTTTCTTTGAATTAGATAAGAGAGAAATTGAGATGCGTCTCCCACTTTTTCTAATGTCCAGAACTGGTGCCAAAGTGTTAGAATTGGTGATGTGAGAATCTGCATTCACAGTATCTGTCCACATCCCAGTGGGCATCGCTAATTTTGACTTTATTTAAATATGATAAGGGTATGTGTTCTGGAGATTTTCATCTAATTGCATTGGCTTCAGTTTTGCTAGGGCACCATGAGGTAAAGAGCAGTCACTTTCATCTGACCTCTTAAATTCCGCTCTTTTGTCCATGTTTGAGCCAAGGCTTTAATTGAGTGAGGAGCTAAGTGGCCTGATTAGGACATCTTCCAATAAACAGGGAGGGGAGTGAGCGTAGCCAGTTTATTTTGTTTAATTTTATGGGAAGAGTGATGGTGATGAATGTGGAGTCTTTCATGTCGTCTCATGTTCAGATTTACAATTTCAGGTTGTTGATCACCCTGCTCATGAAAGTATGCCAAATGCAAATTCTATTCCAATATTTTGTATCAAGGTATGTAGAAACTACAGGATACACTGTAACTTGGAATAATTTTACCATGTTTTATATTGTGCTCATTATCTTATCTTCCTTAACTATGTAAGTGTTCCATTATCACACCCAAGTCCAGACATCTCCCGCAAAGGTTGGAATCAAATATGCTGAAGGCAGTGGAAGAAATGAGTCTCTCATAAAGCATGGTGTGGAATTTATTTTCTGCTTTGCACAGCGAGGAAATGCCTTCAAATGCTGAGCATGACAAAACATTTTCAATAACATGAAAACTCAATGTCCATATAAGACTGAGAATTACATTGACTAATAGCTGATACTTGTGTTAATATTTCTGCCCTTGATTATTGGGGAAGCTTCCATGCCCATTATATAGCCCACTTGATTTCCATCCACCAACTCAAAATAATGGGCACATGAGTTACACTATATATTCCAATAAGTGTCTGGACTGAAAATGGGGGCAAGTTTTCCCATATGATGCTTCTAACATACCATCCCACTCTATAAGAAAGTGAAAAATCTGATGCTGCATTGTGTAATCAATAAAAAAGTAAGGGGACAAGATTAAAGGTGAGCTCAAAGCAAATGGATTTTAAGATTTCTGGAGAATGAAAGGAGGGTGTGGACCAAATGCTTTAAAAGTCGAGGGTTGTACTGATAAATTGTTCTGTGCCTGATTATGAAACACTAAATAAGGATAAACAGTACATTCAAAAGCTGCTCTGGCAGTATGCTATCTATGAGGCAAAAGTGAGGACTGCAGATGCTGGCGATTAGAACTGAGAGTGTGGTGCTGGAAAAACATAGCAGGTCAGGCAGCATCCGAGGAGCAGGAGAATCGACATTTTGGGCAAAAGGCCTTCGTCAGAAATGACGCTGGGAGCCGAGGGGGTGGTGAGATAAATGGGAGGGGGTTGGAGGTGGGGGAAAGGTAACTAAGAGTACGATAGGTAGATGGAGGTGGGGGTAATGGTGATAGGTCGAAGGATAGGATAGAGTGGATAGGTGGGAAGGTAAATGAATAGGTAGGACAGGTCACAAGGGTGTTGCCGAGTTGGAAGGTTGGAACTGGGATAAGATGGGGTGGTGGGGAAATGAGGAAACTGGTGAAATCCACATTGATGCCGTGGGTTTGGAGGGTCCCGAAGTGGAAGGTGAGGCATTCTTCCTCCGGGTGTCAGGTGGAGAGGGAGTGGCGATTGTAGTATGCCACGTATGTTCATGAAAATACTATGTCTTCTAACATTCATTAATAATTACTTCTTTTGGACTATGTTATTGCATCAAAGTTGCTATGCCAACAAAATACGTTCGGTGTTAAGATTGGTATTTACACTTCAGCTAAATCTTATAAATTAAAACTTTCTTGAGATAGTCGCTTACACAATTCGAGATTTACCAAGAATTGATTCCAAGGGGTTGGTTGTTGTATCTTTTTAATATTACAATAATGAAACTTGTGGATTCTGATGGTTGGTAACAGTTCTACCATGTCAACAATCATCTAGTGAGAAGAAGCTGAAAAGTAATAATGTTCTCATTATTAGGATCTGAGGCTGTTGCACAAATATGGATATTGTCATTTCCAGGCTTCCATTCTTGCTGGCACAGAATGACACACTTAACCAATAAGTATGTGTAAATTAACAACATCTTGCATTTATATAGCGCCTTCAATACAGTAAAATGTTCCGATGTCCTTTGGAGGAGCAATATCAAACATCAGATACTAAGTCACATTGAGTAATATCAGGACAGAAGATCAAATGCAAAGTTTTAAAAAGCTTCTTATATGTGGAGAAAGGCAAGGAGAAAGATTTATGGAGGGAAATCCAAAGCTTGGGCCTCAGCAGGTAAAGACATCGCCAGCAAAGGTGAAGTAGCGAGCAAAGGTGAAGCAATTAGAGCTGGTATGGCCCAAGGGACCAGAATTGGAGGAAGGCAGAGATTTCAGAGGGTTATAGGGGTTGAGCTTAGAAAAGATGCACCTTTTTCCAATTCTTAACATCTTTACTATATGTTTTCATAAGAATGAATATGGATCTTAAAATTAAATCTAGATGATGAGTTGTTTTGCTTTATTCAGGAATAAGGTGAGACAAATATTCAAATTGTTCTATAGCTGACTGTTAATTTCAAAACAACGTGACCGATTTGCATTTCAGAACCTGAATTGAAGGCGTTTGGTATGCTTTCCTTTATTGGTCAGAGTATTGAGTACAGGAGTTGGGAGGTCATGTTACGGCTGTACAGGACATTGGTTAGGCCACTGTTGGAATATTGCATGCAATTCTGGTCTCCTTCCTATTGGAAAGATGTGAAACTTGAATGGGTTCAGAAAAGACTTACAAAGATATTGCTTGTGTTGGAGGATTTGAGCTATAGGGAGAGGTTGAATAGGCGAGGACTGATTTCCCTGGAGCATCAGAGGCTGGGGGGTGACCTTATAGAGGTTTATAAAATCATGAGGGGCATGGATAGAGTAAATAGACAAAGTCTTTTCCCTGGGGTGGGGGGAACT
>NC_057710.1:98546463-98547570 GCF_004010195.1 Chiloscyllium plagiosum | reverse complement strand
AGGAACATGGGACTGAGATATCATAGCAATTACAGAAACATGTCTCAGGGATGGACAGGACTGGCAGCCTAATGTTTCAGGATACACATGCTACAGGAAGGATAGAAAGGGAGGCAAGAGAGGGAGGGGGAGTGTTGTTTTTGATAAGGGATAGCATTACAGCTGTGCTGAGGGAGGATATTCCTGGAAATATATCCAGAGAATTTATTTGGGTGGAACTGAGAAATAAGAAAAGGATGATCACCTTATTGGGATTGTATTACAGACCCCCTAATAGTCAGAGGGAAATTGAGAAATAAACTTGTAAGGAGATCTCCGCTATCTGTAAGAATAATAGGATGGTTATGGTCCATGATTTTAACTTTCCAAACATCAACTGGGACTGCCATAGTGTTAAGGTTTAGATATAGAGGAATTTGTTAAGTGTGCACAAGAAAATTGTGGATGTGAATGTACCTACTAGAGAAGGTGCAAAACTTGACCTACTCTTGGAAATAAAGCAGGGCAGGTGACTGAGGTGTCAGTGGGTGAGCACTTTGGGGCCAGCAACCATAATTCTATTAGACTTAAAATAGTGATGGAAAAGGATAGACCAGATCTAAAAGTTGAAGTTCTAAATTGAAGGAAGGCTAATTTTGATGGTATTAGGCAAGAACCTTCAAAAGCTGGTTGGGAGCAGATGTTTGCAAGTAAAGGGACGGCTAGAAAATGGGTAGCCTCAAATGATATAATGAGAGTCCACAGAGAGTATATTCCTGTTAGAGTGATAGGAAAGGCTGAAAATGTGTTGCTGGAAAAGTGCAGCAGGTCAGGCAGCATCGAAGGAACAGGAGAATCGACGTTTCGGGCATAAGCACTTCTTCAGGAATGAGGAAAGTGTGTCCAGCAGGCTAAGATAAAAGGTAGGGAGTGGGGACTTGGGCGAGGGGCTTTGGAAATGCGATAGGTGGAGGGAGGTCAAGGTGAGGGTGATAGGCTGGAGTGGGGTAGGGGGGAGAGGTCAGGAAGATGATTGCAGGTTAGGAAGGCGGTGATGAGTTCAAGGGATTTGACTGAGACAAGGTGGTGGGAGGGGAAATGAGGAAACTGGAGAAATCTCAGTTCATC
>NC_057710.1:98530036-98543921 GCF_004010195.1 Chiloscyllium plagiosum | reverse complement strand
AGTGGCAGATGGAGTTTAATTCAGATAAATGCGAGGTGCTGCATTTTGGGAAAGCAAATCTTAGCAGGACTTATACGCTTAATGGTAAGGTCCTAGGGAGTGTTGCTGAACAAAGAGACCTTGGAGTGCAGGTTCATAGCTCCTTGAAAGTAGAGTCGCAGGTAGGTAGGATAGTGAAGAAGGCGTTTGATATGCTTTCTTTTATTGATCAGAGTATTGAGTACAGGAGTTGGGAGGTCATGTTGTGGCTGTACATTGGTTAGGTCACTGTTGGAATATTGTGTGCAATTCTGGTCTCCTTCCTATCGGAAAAATGTTGTGAAACTAGAAAGGGTTCAGGAAAGATTCACAAGGGTGTTGCCAGGGTTGGACGATTTGAGCTCTGGGGAGTGGCTAAACAGGCTGGGGCTGTTTTCCCTGGAGCATCAGAGGCTGAGGGGTGACCCTGTAGAGGTTTACAAAATTATGAGGGGTATGCTTAGGATAAATAGGCAAAGTCTTTTTCCTGGGATGCGGGAGTCCAGAACTAGAGGGCATAGGTTTAGGGTGAGAGGGGAACGATGTAAAAGAGACCTAAGGGGCAACCTTTTCACACAGAAGGTGGTACATGTATGGAATGAGCAGCCAGAGGAAGTGGTGGATGCTGGTACAATTGCAACATTTAAGATACATTTGGATGGGTATATGAATAGGAAGTGTTTGGAGGGATATAGGCCAGGTGCTGGCAGGTGGGAATAGATCAGGTTGGAATATCTGGTCAGCATGGATGGCTTGGGCCGAAGGGTCTGTTTCCATGATGTACATCTCTGTGACTCTAAGTCTTATTGTTTGGTTAGTGCTTAATTTTGTTCAAGTCATTCAGTATGATTTTACACTGTGGTCACACACAAGTTATCAAGTGAAATTAGTTTTATCAATGATTTGAATGGGTGTTAAAGAAGGCTTGGGTGTCTGATTTATTTCCTAATTAACCTTTTCAGAAATATCAATGCACATTGCTAAATACAGCACTTATGCAGTGGTAGCGTCACTACCTCTGGACTCTAAGGCCTGAGTGGAAGTTCCACCTGCCTCATATTCGCATCATAACATCTCTGAATATGTCGGTTAAAAATATCTCTAAACATGCTGTTGGATAAGGTGGGATTTAAACCTGGGCTTCCTGGGCCAGAGGTAGGAACACTACCACTTTGCCACAATAGCTCCTGAAATAATTGTCATCAGTTTTGTTCAAAGATTGGTTGATCAGCTTTGCAAGTTTAATTTTTGGATAAGGGGTACCTGTTAATATTAATGTTTTCTAATCAACATATTCAAGGAGGTGATGACACACATCTGGATCAAATGGGATTTAAACCTTGGTCTTCAGGCCCAGGTAGGGACACTACCACAGCATCACAAGAACCCTCAAGGTTAGGATGTCAAATAAACTGTAATACTGATCATATGTTTTCTCTCTATAATTTGGTTATCACTGCCACCAGAGACCAACTTTACCTCTACTGTTATGATGGGCAAATTTATGAAGGAGGGGTCATGCCAGAGAGAAAAGGTATCAATGTTTTTTTTTCAGGCTTACCTACTAAATAGCTCTCTGGACATTCAGAAGTGGGGATGTTCACCAATGATTGCATAACGTTCAGGAGTATTCAACACTCCAAAGACACTGCAGCAGTCCATGTCCAAATGGCAACAACACCTGGACAGTACCCAGGGTGGACAAAGGTTTTATGATTCAACAAAAGTTTAACTGGGCCAGTTATATAAATAGAGCTGAAAATGTGTTGCTGGAAAAGCGCAGCAGGTCAGGCAGCATCCAAGGAGCAAAAGAATCGATGTTTTGAGCATGAGCCCTTTTTCAGCTCTGATCTCCAGCATCTGCAATCCTCCCTTTCTCCCAGTTATATAAATAGTGTAACATGAGCATATTTGAGACTAGGTATTCTGAAGCACTGACTCATTTCCTAAGGGAGACAAGTCAGAAATGTGATGGAAGATTCTCCATTTGTCTAGATGAGTGCAGCTCCAGTATTGCACCAGATAAAGCATCCAGTCTGACGAATACCCCATCAGCCACTTTTAACATTCCCACCATCACATATTTAATAATACTGCTGGAACAAGTCCCAAAGAGCCAGGGTTATCTTTTAACTCTCTTGCTTTGATATTCATTAGACCCGGTGACTTTTTCTGATCTTCAGCCAGGTGACGGCCCTGATCCAATCCATACCTGCAGAAATTTCCTAGCTTCAGCTACCCACCTCAGGCACACAAGTCAAGGCCAAAACCCTGGCCTAAGAGGATGTTTTAGGGCCGCAGTAGAATGCAGGGATAGGGAGGGCTATGCCCATGATAAGAATGTTAATTGAAGATCAATGCAGATCAATAATCATGGCACTGAAGCTGGACTTTATGCAAAATGGAATCATCATATCCATTATAATCCCACTTTCCAGCATCTAGTACATGGCCTTACAACTTAGTGTGCTTCAGATACTGATCCAAGTTTCTTTTGAATGAGTTCAGAATTTCCATCTCAACAACCTCATGGGACAGCAAACAAAAGACATCCAATACCATCTTGATGAAAAGATTCTTCCTCAAGTCCCAGCTGGTCCTTCTACCAATCCCCTAAAACCTGTGACCCCCAATAACTAACATTTCTGCTCAGAGAACAGATCTTCCCCATCCACTCAATTCAATCCCCTTATAGTTTGTATACCTGACTCATTCCTCTGTTGCTATATTGTAATAACCCTAGCTGTCCAATCGTTCTTTTGTTACAATTTACAATCTCTGACAACCTTCTTATAAATCTACCATGTACTGTTTCCAGTGCAGTTATGTCCTTCCTGTAATTTGGAGCTGTGAGCAGTGTACAGAACTCTGGCTGGGGCCTAACCAGTGTATCAGAAAGGTACAGCATTATATCTTTGCTCTTATTTCCTGCCATAGAGCCAATTTTGGATCCAACTCATCACATGCCTCTGTATCACATAGATGTTAATTTTCTTTAACAGTCCATCATGTAGGCACCATCCATTCTCATTAAACACTACCCTCACCAATTCTCCTCATTATTTCTTCAAAAAAATCAATTTAGTTAACAAGACGTGATAACCCCTTCACAAAACCACCCTGACAACTGACTGAGCTGGTGGTCCCTCTAAGCTCTGCTCAACTGATTGTGACAAAGCTGCTCCTTTAACAAGGTTATCCTGTCTTTGGGTTTTTCAGAGAGGTTGTAAATGACATAGGTTCCAAAATGTCTGAGTTTGGATGGAATTTAGAGCCAATTTGTTTACAGTTAACAGATACTGCCTCATGCAGAAGGCTTTCAGGTTTTTAAAAAAATACCACTTCTATAATGAAAGGAGAGGGGCCAGTTCTTGCAGCTCAGTTATTCTCTGGTTTGGTTGGAATGAGGCAGTGTGTGAAGAAAGGCTGCTGGACTCTGTCTCTCTCTCTCTGACTTCTTTCCTGTAAGAACGTGTTTGGTTTTACCTTTTGTGCCAATGAGTGCTTATGGGAATTGTTGCAAGTATTTTGGAACAGCATCATTAAGTTGGGATAGTGTGTTGGGTTTTTGGATAGGATACATTATTCTGTATTCTGTTTTCTATTCTTTGTGTTTCATTCAGTAATCTTGTGAATAAATTCTGTTTGTTTAAAACTAAGCATTTTGACCAGCTGATTGTCTCCCGGAATATCCACTGTACACTTGCTTAAAATCAAATAGCAAAGTCAGGGTCTGGGCTACTTTCTTGAAATGTTTTGAGGGGTCTGGCTGGGGGATCTTTGCGGGATTTGTTATATAGTTCCAAATTGGGATTAGGGTTGTTGAATTCAAAGGCAGCTGTGGTAGGTGTTAGTATCTTTTGTTCTGAGTGTTGAATTCAGCTGGTTTAAACAGTGCTTGGGATAGCAATAGCTCTTTCAGTCACCAAGAGTTTTCTGGGGGTGGAAGAAGTGACCTTGGGGGTTTTACAAAAAGGTGATTAAGGCCAAGCTGCTGGAATTAGCAGCAAGCTGGGGTTGGAGCTGCCTCCTTCCGTGAGGAAAGGAGAGATAATTACAACAATAGCTCAGCATTTAAATTTGATGGAAACATCATCAGAATCTTTACAGATGGTTAAAACTCAACGGAAAAATGAAGAAAATTAAGTTAGAGGCAAAAGAGAAGGAAATGGCAACAGAAATGAAACAGCTTGAATTACGATTAAAACAGAAGAGAAAGAAAAAGAGAGTGTTTGAACTTCAGAAACTGGCAATTAGCCAGGAAAGACAGCTTTCTTTCTGGAGTGAGTGAGAGAGTGAGGATGAGCAAACCCATGGTCATCAAAGGCCTGGATGGGTTCTGTTTAAATATATTCAAGCATTGTCCAAGTTTGATGATAAGGATGGGGAAGCCTTTTCAAAATCTCATTTGAAAAAGTGGCTAAATAAATGTGGTGGCCATTGACCATGTTGATCCAAACAAAACTTGAAGGTAGAGCTAGTGAGGTAATTGCATCACTATCGGAGCAAGTAACTAGGGCGTGTGGAGAAAGCCATCTGAAGAGCATATGGGCTTGTGCCAGAAGCCGACAGACAACATTTCAGGAATCTAAGGAGGGACCCTGGTCAAACCTATATTGCGTTTGAAAGGATCTAACAAAGTAAATTCAATAGGTGGATAAGAGCTTTAAAAATAGAGCAAACCTATGCCGCTCTTAGAGAGACAATTATTTTGGAAAAGCTCAACAATTCACTTCCTGAAATAATGAGAACTCATGGAAGAGCAGAAAGGTAAAACAGCAAGATTAGCACCTGAAATGGCTGATGATTATGAGTTGGTCTATAAATCAAAGTTTGGCTTCCAGAATCAATTTCAATCCGTGAGGGGGAAAAGAGAAATCCTCACATGGAAAGGGAAAGGTAGATCTCAGTGGGAATCGAAAGGATAATTTACCACTGGGTAAAAAGGAAACCCTTGAAGGGGACAGAGAAGTTAAAAAGCTCTGGTGTTTTCACTGCAGTAAAGTAGGCCACATGAAATCACAGTGTTGGTGGGTTAGGAGAAGCACTGGGAAGCCAGATGTGGGAAACCGGATAAGCCAGTGAGTTTTGTTGGAGTGGTAACAGGAAGCAGAGTGGGGGCTAGAAAGCTGCATCAGAATGTTCAAGATGGTTCAAGATTAGATAAGGAAGAGGTTCCAGGTCTTCTTAAACAATATACCTGCAAAGGTAAAGTTTATTCACATAGGCCAGGAGCAGCAGGTAATGAGACACAAGATCACATTATTAAGAGACACAAGATCCTCTCAGTCTGTGATGCTAAAGGATGAGGAGATATGTACCTCTGAATGACTATTGCCAGAAATGGTACTAGTAACAGTAATTCACGGTGAGAGAAGAAGTGCTCAATTATGTAAAATGATGCTAAAGTATCCAGAGAAGAGTGGAGAATTTGTGGTAGGAATACTGGACAAACTCTCAGCTCCAGGAATACGATTTGTCCTTGTAATGTTAAAGCTGATTCACCTGTAAGAGAGCTGCCTACTGTGGTTGAAAAGCCAGTGGAAACTCTGGCAACTGAACAATTGCAGGACACATATCCTGGAATTTTTCCTGACTGTGTGGAAAAAGGAGAGATCAAAGAATACAGACAAGCAAATTGAAGTGGAATTAGCAGAGACCCTGTTTGATCAGATGGTTGAGACAAACAAGGAGCGCAGCAGACATCTTTAGCTCAGATAAATTCACTGAGTTACAGCAAAAAGATGAAAATTTAAAGCAATTGTATCAAAAGGCATACACAGAAAAGGTATCTGAATGTTATTACCTTAAAAATGATGTCTTAATGTGGAAATGAAGACCATCATTTATTCAGGCAGTTGAGAAATGGGCAGAAGTTCATCAGATTGTTTTGCCAGTTGGGTATAGAAAGGAGGTGTTGCAAGTGGAACATGAACTACCAATTGGAGGTCATTTAGGAGTGAAGAAAACACAGGCTAAAATATAAAGACATTTTTACTGGCCTGAACTGCACAAGGATGTAGTTGAATTTTTCCAGACCTGTCATACATGTCATCTAATTGGAAAACCACAGGCAGTAATAAAACCTGCACCTTTAATACCTATTCCTGCATTTGAGAAGCCTTTCACAAGAGTCTTAATTGATTGTATAGGTCCCTACCTCAAACAAAAAGTGGGAATTAATATTTGTTAACAATAATGGATGTATCGACTTGATTTCCAGAGACCATCCCTTTCCACAATATCACAGCTAAAAGGATTGCAGAGGAATTTCTCAAATTTTTCACTAGATACAGATTACCAACAGAGATATAATCAGAGCAAGGGTCAAACGTAACATCAAAATTGTTCAAGGAAGTTATGGACAGTTTAGGAATAAAACAATTCCAATCCACTGGCACCATCCAGAATCGCAGGGAGCACTAGGAAGGTGGCATCAAACATTAAAGTCCATATTGAAGGCTTATAGTCAAGAACTATCCAGGTGATTGGGATATGGGAATTCCATTTGTGCTTTTTGCAATCAGGGATGCACCAAATGAGTCTTTAGCAATTCAGCCTACTGGAATTAGTTTTTGGGCATGAAGTGAGAGGACAATTAAAACTGATTTAAGAGAAATTAGTAAGTCAGAATATGAGATCACATATTTGGACTGTGTGTCAAATTTTAGGGAATGATTAAATAGAGCTGGGGAGTTGGAAATTGAGTTGAGGTGAACTACTTGATAGGGACTCCAAACAGGAAGAAATCTCAGAGTATGTTATGTGAATACGCTCAAAAGGTATTTTGACAGGGAAGGAAAGCAAGGGGAGAATGTGTTACTGATTACAGCACAGAGGGAAGAACCAAGTTCAGAGGATTCTGAATTGGATATTCCTCAAATTTAATCGGACAATGAGGAAGTTGCCAAAAATTGGGATAAATTATTGAGTTACTTTCCTGAGGAAAATCGAAATAACCTGAAAGAGTTATTACTATCACATGGGGAGATATGTGAAAATAAACTGGGAAGTACTAACCTAATTATGCATGATGTAGGTATAGGAGATGAAGCAACATCCTTATCAGCATAACTCTCTAAGTTGGCACAGATTCAAAAGGAGATTGAACGCATGCTCCAAGATGACATAATCGAAGTTAGTTACAGTGACTGGAGTTCACCTATAGAAATGGTGCCAAAACTAGATGGTACCCAACGATTATATGTGGACCAGATTAGATTAGATTACTTACAGTATGGAAACAGGCCCTTCAGCCCAACAAGTCCGAAGCGCAACCCACCCATAAACCTACACTTACCCCTTACCTAACACTACGGGCAATTTAGCATGGCCAATTCACCTTACCTGCACATCTTTTGGACTGTGGGAGGAAACCGGAGCACCCGGAGGAAACCCACGCAGACACGGGGAGAACGTGCAAACTCCACACAGTCAGCCGCCTGAGGCGGGAATTGAACCCGGGTCTCAGGCGCTGTGAGGCAGCAGTGCTAACCACTGTGCCACCGTGCCGCCCAGTATTTATAACTGCATTGACTATTGCAAAGTCAATGCAGTTATAAATACTGATGCATATCCAATTCCACGGTTGGAGGACTGTGTCAAAAACATGGGAGAAGCAACTTGTATTTCTAAGTTGGACTTGCTCAGATGATACTGGCAGGTACCTTTATCAGAAAGAGCAAGGGCAATTTTGGCTTTTGTAGCGCCAAATGGACTGTATCTGTTTAAAGTCATGCCATTTGTTATGAAAAATGCACTAGTCACATTTCAAAGCTGAGCCAATAAGGTCATTGCTGGATTACCCAACTGTGTCATTTATATAGAGGACCTGATGACTTTTAGTCACACATGGAAAGAATGTTTGTATCATTTATCAGACTTGTTTGATCAACTTCAAAACACAGTCTTGGTGATGAACCGAGTGAAAAGTGAATTTGCCAAAGCCCAAGTCACCTTCCTGGGCTATGTTACTGGACACGGACAAATAGTCCCATGGGATGCAAAAACAAAGGTAATTGGAAAGTTTCCCATACCATCAACAAAAAGAGCAATACGACAGTTCCTGGGTTTGAGTGGATTTTATTCAAAATTTATACTAAATTTTCGCAGTGTGGCTGCTCCACTCACTGAATCGCTAAAAAAAGGCAAGAAGTTTCAGTGGACAGTGGACTGTCAGAAAGCATTTGACAGCCTGAAAGCTGTGTTAACCACTGCCCCGGTATTAGCCATACCTAATAATGAAAAGCCATTCAAGGTGGCTATTAATGCAAGTAATGTGGGTGTCAGTGCTGTGCTCTTACAAGAAAACAACAAGAAGATAGAAAGACCTATCGGGTATTTCTCCAGGAAGTTGAACGTTCACCAGCAGAAATATTCGATAGTTGAGAAATACACTTTGAGCTTGGTGTTGGCATTACAGTGTTTATGTTACCCAGTAACGCATCTGAGTCAATCATGTACACTAATCCTAATTTCCTTCTGTTACTTCATCCCTGAACTGTATACTCTACTAAATTTACAAAAGTACTTTTTTTGAACTTATCGTAAGGTCCACTTTTCAATGTGATCCTACCATTCAGGTATACTTCAGGATAACAAGGGACATGGGATTTGGCAGTACCCAGTCCAGTACCCCATGGGATACAGTTGCAAAGCTTTGGCTGACCTGAAGTTTACAGAAGGGGGGTGGGATGGGACGGAATGGGATGGGAGTCAGAAGAGTGTCCGAACTGGAGGCAACAAAACCATAAATGTAAGTACCTCATCACAATTCTGTGCAGACAAAAGACAAATTAGCATTATTCTCAGGAATGTTCTCTCGTGAGGAATATTATAAGTAGAGGGCCACGAGTAACGGCTTTGTATCTTACAGCCATCTATTTATAAGTTGATTTGAAAGAATAAATTTTGCAAGTTCATATTTCCATTCTGCACAGTTTCTCCCAGGAATATCCCTTCAATAAGAAAAGATCTATGGAAAACTATTTGGCTTTCAAATTGTGGAAGTGATTAAGGAAGTTCTGAGGAAGGGTCACCAGACCCAAAATGTTAACTTTGATTTCTTTTCACTGATGCTGTCAGATCTACTGAGCTTTTCCAGCAACTTCTGTTTTGGTTTCTGGTTCACAGCTTCCGCAGTTCTTTCAGTTTTTATGGAAGTGATCGCATCGATTTAAACATAAAGATACAGATTTTTTTTCTGCCAGGCAAGAAATTATGAATAATGACCTGATTCATGTCAACTCTTGATTAGTTAATTTATCAATTCTCGTCCAGACAGTTCACAGTATCATGTACCAAAACCAAAATCAATTACAATTAAATGACAATTTAAAGTGAGCTAACTTTTCTTAACATCTAGGATTATGCAGGCACTTATTTTCTGCATCACTTTATGCAAAGCAAGGTGGCATTTTTTTGTACTTTATTCATTCACAGGATGAGGGCATTGCTGGCTAGGCAGAGTGCATGTAAGAGTCAACCACATTGCTTGTGGGTCTGGAGTCACATGTAGGTCAGACCAGGTAAGGTCCTTCACTGAATGACATTAGTGAACCAGATAGGTTTTTCTGACAATTGATTCATGATCATCGTTAGACTCTTAATTCCAGATTTTTAAAATTTTTTATTGAATTTACATTCCACCATCTGTTGTGGCAGGATTTGATTCTGGGTCACTGGGACATCATCTGGGTCTCTGGATTAACAGTCCAGCAATAATATCACTTGGCCAATGGCTTTGTAGGATGGTACCAGCCACTCAAATTGACTAACAGTCAAAAGAATCACAATAATCAACTCATTCCAATTGACAGGTAATTGTAACATTACATTCAGGCAAGCACTACTACTGCTTATAAATCTATTGGTGCCATGAATGCCTAAAGCAAAGTCTAACATTTAATTGCTAAGGTTTCAACATGTAGGATGTAATTTGCAGACTGTTTCTGTCAAAACTGACCTTGCCCTTTCTACCTACACATAACAATAGTTGCATTGAATTTAATGAGGAAGTAGTTGTCCTGGACTGTACTCATCTATGGCGCCAACACCAGTTAAATATAATGTCAACACTAAAAGAGAAAGAGACAGATTAAGTCTTTGGCAGCTGAAGAGCGATTAGACCCATTGTGCATGAGGCATGGCTGGAGGAGGGTCAGGAATGGTTGTTGCAGATTCCGGGATTTAGAAGTTTCAGCAAGAACAGCGGTGATGGTAAAAGAGGGGAGTGGTGTGGCATTGTTAATCAAGGGTAATATTACAGCAGCTGAGAGAACGTTTGAGGACTCATCCACTGAGGTAATTTGGGCTGAGGTTAGAAACAGGAAAGGAGAGGTCACCCTGTTGGGAGTTTTCTATAGGCCTCCGAATAGTTCAAGGGATGTAGAGGAAAGGATAGCAAAGATGATTGTCAACAGGAGCGAGAGTAACAGGATAGTTGTTATGGGGGACTTTAACTTCCCCAATATTGACTGGGAATACTATAATTTAAGTAGTTTAGATGGGGCAATTCTTGTTCAGTGTGTACAGGAGGGTTTTCTGACACAGTTTGTAGACAGGCCAACAAGGGGAGAAGCCATATTGGATTTGGTACTGGGGAAATGAACCTGGCCAGGTGTTAGATTTGGAGGTAGGTGAGGACTTCGGTGATAATGACCATAATTCGGTTATGTTTACAATAGCAATGGGCAGGAATAGGTATATACCGCAGGGAAAGATGTATAACTGGGGGAAAGGGCAATTATGATGCGATTAGGCAAGATTTAGGATGCATAGGATGGGGAAGGAAATTGGAGGGGATGGATACACTTGAAATGTGGAGCTTATTCAAGGAACAGCTACTATGGGTCCTTGATAAATATATAAGTATATACCTAGCAGGCACGGAGGTAGTTGTCAAGAAAGGGAGCCATGGTTTACTAAAGAAGTTGAAGTTCTTGTCAAGAGGAAGAAGAAGGCTTATGTGAGAATGAGGTGTGAAGGGGGATTGGGAATTATAAGTTAGGCTGAAAAGATCTAAAGAGAGGGCTAAGAAGAGCCAGGAGGGGACATGAGAAGTTGTTGGTGGATAGGATCAAGGAAAGCCCTAAGGCCTTCTATAGGTATATCAGGAATAAAAGAATGACGAGAGTAAAATTAGGGCCAATCAAAGATAGTAGTAGAAAGTTGTGTGTGGAATCTGAGATCATAAGGGAAGCGCTTAATTAATAATTTTTGTCAGTATTCACATTGGAAAAGCGCAATGTTAGTGAGAATGCGGAGATACAGACGACAAGATTAGATGGGATTGAGGTTGACAAAGAGGAGGTTTTAACAATTTTGGAAGGTCTGAAAATACATAAGACCAGATGGAATTTATCCTTGGATTCTCTGGGAAGCCAGGGAGGGGGCAGAGCTTTTGGGCTTCGATCATTATGTCATCATTGTTGATAGGAATAGTGCCAGAAAACTGGAGGATAGCAAACATTGTTCCCTTGTTTAAGAAGGGGAGTCAGGACAAGCCTGATAATTATACATCAGTGAGCCCTACTTCGGTTGTGGGTAAGGCGTTGGAAAAGGTTATAAGAGACAGGGTTTATAATCATCTGGAAAGGAATAATATGATTAGAGATAGTCAACATGGTTTTGTAAAGGGTAGGTCATGCCTCACTAACCTTATTGCGTTCTTCGCGAAGGTGACAAAACAGGTGGATGAAGGTAAATCGGTTGATGTGGTGTGTATGGATTTCAGTAAAGTGTTTGATAATGTTTCACATGGTAGGCTATTTCCCAAAATACAGAGATTCGGGATTGAAGGTGATTTAGTGATTTGGATCAAACATTGCTGAGCTGAAAGAAGACAGAGGGTGGTGATTGATGGGGAATGTTCATCCTGGAGTTCAGTTACTAGTAGTGGGCGGCACGGTGGCACAGTGGTTAGCACTGCTGCCTCGCAGCGCCAGAGACCCGGGTTCAATTCCCGACTCAGGCGACTGACTGTGTGGAGTTTGCACGTTCTCCCCGTGTCTGCGTGGGTTTCCTCCGGGGGCTCCGGTTTCCTCCCACAGTCCAAAGATGTGCAAGTCAGGTGAATTGGCCATGCTAAATTGCCCGTAGTGTTAGGTAAAGGGGTAAATGTAGCGGTATGGGTGGGTTACGCTTCGGCGGGTCGGTGTGGACTTGTTGGGCCGAAGGGCCTGTTTCCACACTGTAAGTAATCTAATCTAATCTAATCTAGTGAGCTGCAAGGATCTGTTTGGGTCCATTACTGTTTGTCATTTTTATAAATGTTCTGGATGTTGGTTTAGAAGGATGGGTTAGTAAATTTCCAGACGACACTGAGGTAGGCAGAGTTGTGGATAGTGCCGAAAGATGTTGTGGGTTACAGAGGGACAAAGATAAGATGCAGAGCTGTGCTGAGAAGTGGTAAATAGAGTTTAATGCAGGCAAGTGTGAGGTAGATCACTTCGGGAGAAGTAACCGGAATGCAAAGTACTGGGCTAATAGTAAAATTCTTGGCAGTGCAGATGAACAGAGAGATCTCAGTGTCCAGGTGCATAAATCCGTGGCAGTTGCCACCCAGGTCGATTGGGTTGTTATTAAGGCATATGGTGTGTTGGCATTTATTGGTCGAGGGATTGCGTTTCGGAGCCACGGGGTTATGCTTCAGCAGAACAGGACACTAGTGCAGCCGCACCTGGAGTATCGTGTGCAGTTCTGGTCACCTTCAGTAAGCATAGAGTCATAGAGATGTACAGCATGGAAACAGACTCTTCAGTCCAACCCGTCCATGCCGACCAGATATCCCAACCCAATCTAGTCCCACCTGCCAGCACCCGGCCCATATCCCTCCAAACCCTTCCTATTCATATACCCATCCAAATGCTTCTTAAATGTTGCAATTGTACCAGCCTCCACCACTTCCTCTAGCAGCTCATTCCATACACATACCACCCTCTGCCTCTTTGGTCTCTTTTATATCTTTCCCCTCTCACCCTAAACCTATGCTCTAGTTCTGGACTCCCCGACCCCAGGGAAAAGACTTTGCCTATTTATCCTATCCATGCCCCTCATAATTTTGTAAACCTCTATAAGATCACCTCTCAGACTCCTATGCTCCAGGGAAAACAGCCCCAGCCTGTTCAGCCTCTCCCTATAGCTCAAATCCCCCAAACCTGGCAACATCCTTATAAATCTTTTCTGAACCCTTTCAAGTTTCACAACATCTTTCCGATAGGAAGGAGACCAGAATTGCACACAATATTCCAACAGTGGCCTAACCAATGTCCTATGCAGCCACATAACATGGCCTCCCAACTCCTATACTCAATACTCTGACCAATAAAGGAAAGCATACCAAATGCCTTCTTTACTATCCTATTTAGCTGCGACACCACTTTCAAGAAGCTATGAACCTGCACTCCAAGGTCTCTTTGTTCAGCAACACTCCCAAGGACTTTACCATTAAGTGTATAAGCCCTGCTAAGATTTGCTTTCCCAAAAAGTGAGCAAAATTAGGGTGCATGGTATTGGGGGCAAAGTACTAACTTGGATTGAAAGTTGGTTGGCTGATAGGAAAGAAAGAGTAGTGATAAAAGGCTCCATTTCGGAATGGCAGGCAGTGACCAGTGGGGTACCGCAGGGATCAGTGCTGGGACCGCAGCTTTTTACAATATATGTTAATGATATAGAAGATGGTATTAGTAATAACATTAGCAAATTTGCTGATGATACTAAGCTGGGTGGCAGGGTGAAATGTGAGGAGGATGTTAGGAGATTACAGGGTGACCTGGACAGGTTAGGTGAGTGGTCAGATGCATGGCAGATGCAGTTTAATGTGGATAAATGTATGCTTATCCACTTTGGTGGCAAGAACAGAAAGGCA